>NC_064559.1:147629699-147932729 GCF_937001465.1 Orcinus orca | reverse complement strand
GAAATTTGTATTCGTTTATTATTGCTCTGTACAAAACTATCACACGCTAGTAGCTTGGAAACAACACAAATTTATTATAGTTCTGGATGTCAGAAGTCTCATACAGGTCTCACTAGGTTAAAATTAAGGTGTCGGCAAGGCTGCATTCCTTCTGGAGGCTCTGAGAGAGGATTCTTTTTATTTCCTTTTCCACATTCTAGAGGCTGCCCACATTCTCTGCCTACATTCCTTGGCTCCTGGCCCCCTTCCATTGCCAAAGCCAGTCAAGAATTTCTCATGATGCCATCTCTCTGATTCTGGTTCCTCTACCTCCCTCTTTCCCATTTAGGGACATTTGTGCTTACATTGGGTCCACCCAGATTAATCCAGAATAATCTTCTTATTTTAAGATCAGCTGCTAAGCAACCTTAATTCCATCTGCAACCTTAATCCCTCCCTTGCCATGTAAAGCAACATATTCACATGTCCTGAGGATTAAGACATGGACATCATTTAGAGGCCATTATCCTGCCTACCACAAGGTCTTTCTGTATCCAAATGTCAGGAAGCAGAAACACTGGACACTGAATGTGATGGCGTTTGGGCTATGATGTATATTGTCCAGTGATTTATCATGCCAACGATCCCCACTTTCAAAAAGTACACTTCCCAGGTAGAAGAAGGCAGTTCTTGGAGCCACACCAGGATGTACAAAACAAGTTGGGACCTACTTTGCTGATCTAATTTTGATATGCCACATGTAAGCACTAAGACAAAAGGACAAGAAGTACACCAAGGAACATCTCAAACAATTTACATTTTTTTCTCATAAGGATAATAATAGAGAAGTAACTTGCTTTAGGTGAATCTAATTTGTGAAAAGACAGATTATCCCATAGGACATAATTATATTCATGTCAAACACCATCTATTCAGCACTTAACACATTTCATTAAATTCAAATAATTATTATATAGAACACTAAGAAAGAAGAAAGTTTTACCAATTATACTATGACATACCATTGACTGTAACCTGCAAATGATTTTAGTAATGTGAAACGTGAAAAAAAATCATTTAGTATTAATGAAATAGATTTCCACGCTTGTTTACTACTACACATATTTAGACACACCTGGGAAAGAGAAAAAAGAAGGGATATAGAAGAATATGGAAGGGTCCCCACCATTAAAAGCCTCAAAATGAGGTTAGAGAAAAGGATTTTATGCATAAAACAATTAGAAAGCATATAAAAGTATACTTAAAAAGCACTCACAGTGGTGTTTTGGAGCTTGCCTATACTGGCTCTCATAAGACAATTGTTAAAATGTTCAGGAATTTTGCAAGCCATTGTCAGCTTGAAATTGGCCAGCTTGGGAGTATTTACACCACAGAAATTGGAAAACACTACAAATCAGGGCTCTTTTTTCTTTCTGAAAAGCCAGTTCACCAGCACACCAATGACTAAATTTAAAAATAAGTGGCAAGATATATCACATGGGATAAATCAAATGATTCATTCTATGAGCCACATGTATGCTTTACATCCTTTTAATCCAGAAATTCATCTTTTGTATGTAGTATTTGACCAAAGGGGCTCATATTCTTATTCAACTGTTTCCTATCCCTAATAAAAAAAAAAACATAAGGACTCCCACAAATACACTGACATTTTTCAGCAGCATTTTAAGAAATGTTATGCAAGATATCTCTTTACATTGCCACAAATGGAAAGGTTCAACTCACCTACCAATCTGGAAAAACTGATTACACTATTTTATGCTTAACAGATTCAAGTGAGACTTAGGTGAATGAGCACAGTTTTATTACTAAGGATGAGAAGCCGAGTGCAGAGGTGCTTTGCATTTCAGAGGTTACGAAATCTGCAATTTGTAGAGTTTGATAGTGTCCAAGGAGGGTCTATATCAAATTTCCACTGCTAAGGCAGGCTTCCAGGCAGATAAAATGTTTCTGCAACTCACATATTAAGTGCTTGTACTGGGAAAGCAAGTTAAACAAATCACAGGATACTGTGGCTTGATTGCTTTCATGCTACAGTTCATGAGGAATAGAGCTCCATCCACCAACCCAGACACCTCTCTTACTGTCCATCAGAAAATATTTGTAAGAATCCACCGAATTCCCGCTCTACGAAGAAACTCAAGCCACCCAAGTTGAAGATTTTGAATCTCAGTAAGAGTCTTAGCAAAGAAGTTAATAAAATCTAAATTTAAACAACTTCCTCAAATAAAATATCTGAAAGCAACACTAATAACCAGAAAAAGCTTTTTATCATTAAAAACTGCATGTCTGATATTTAAGAGTGAGAAAATTTAAGAAATATGTGACCAGACACCTCAACTCTTAAGAGGCGCAATGATTTTCCTGTAATTATTTAAGGCAAATAAATCTCTAATACTTCCTGCCCAAAGTAAAAGAAAAGGATGAGATTTAGAGCCAGAAGGCTTGAGGTCAAATTCTAACTCTACCCCTTAAAAGATGCCTGCCCCTGGAGAATTCAATCTTCTTCTCTTTACAATTATTATCACCATGAAGTAAAATGCTGTGACTGCTTCCTGAAGTGGATGATCTATGTTTCCTGGCCTGGAAATAGATTTACCTGGAGCTATTACATCATTGGATTATAGAAATTCATATGTGAAAAGGTCTAGTCAACTCCCTCATTTTATATTCAGGAAACTGAGGTTCTAGAAGTAGGCATGATTCATCAGTAAACTCAGATCAAAGTCCTCAAAAAGAAAATGCAGAATGTCACAGGATTTCCCATAAAATTGTCCCTATCCCTTTCCTAGGGTCCTTGTCTTGCTACCTTCCACCAGAATTTCTTTCACCCATGTTTAATCACTCCCTTTAGATTCATATAAGATTCTTTCCTGTATGCTTCTCACAAGTTGTAGAATGGAGCCATGCCCACAGTAAACACTCAGCCAAAACTGGTTGAATGAATGATTAATCAGTTAATAAAAACAAAATATATTGGTCCAATTCCCTGACCTATAACCTTTTTAAAAAAATCCCTGTGTAAGAATCACATTTCTTCTGCTTCAGAATAATAACTGAAAATAATCTATAACAAAACATACCCCAAAGCATGCTTTATATATTTGGACTTTTTTTTTTAATGCAGAATGCTCAGTGTGGATGAGCACACATTGCTGACAATGTTAGTTTTGTTGTTTTGGTTTTGTCAAATAAGTGCCTTTGCAGTGTGCTACAAAATTGCATTAGAAGAAAAAGTTCCCAGGGAGACAGGAAAAAAACCTTTTGAGGAAACTTGAAGAACGACCAATACAGAAGAGCAATTGACATAAGGGTCAATTATTTTCCAAGCCCTTATAAGAAAACTCTTTGCCAACTAAAATTAAACCATGAATCTCTGCTGCCTGCCACTTTATAGAGGGTGACTGAACTGATATTGTATAAATGATTTTATATTACATTCTTCATTCTTTTTTATTTGCATCCTAACCTGCCATATCTCAGCAATTATGCTAAATATTGATTTACAATCTCTCAGTTTATTCTAACGATGCAGCCAGATGTGAACCATCATATTGTTTTATTTATGCCTTTAATATGATGGTTTGGAGTGACTAGTAAAAACAAAACTAGTCTCCAAACTATGCTGACTGCTGGCAAGATAGTTTTCCAATGTTCAGAGATGAGGCAATAGGAAAAGAGTGCATGGGGAATCAGCAGGCCTGAGACACACTAAGGTTGACTAGTTCCTTATAAGAACTGATTTGAGCCTCCAAGCTCTTCTCTGGAGACTTAAGAATTTTATATCTTTGAATAGCAACAACAAAAAAAATTGTGGCCACTTAAAAAATATTCATTAATAGAAACATAATATCCAAATTAAGGGAGAGAATGAGGCTGTTTGGAGGAAAGGTGACCAGCAGGAAAGTTCCAGAAACAAATCATTTTTATCACTAGCATTTATTGATCATTTCTCTTTTTTGTAGTGTACCGTAAACTCTCTCTATAACATGCACTATGTATTTTAACTCTCAAAACCACCCTGCAAAGTACTGTTATCCTCCCTCTTCACAGATGAGTAAACTGAGATATAGAGTAGTTAGATAACTAGCTCACAACTAGTTAAAGGCAGATTCAGGATTCAAATGAGGGACCGCTCTGCTTTAATCACTAAACTGAACTATGTTCTATGAGGCACAACTGTCCAGTGGAGCTCAGCCCGGGGAACGAAAGGCATGTAGGGTGTCAGATAAGTGAACAATCAGCCTTTAAAGGATGCTAAGAAGGTAGGACCATCACAGATGATGATTGAAAATTCTGGGAGGATATTTTGGCTCAGTAAAGGAAAATTGTTTAAAAATCAAAGGAAGGGCCTGTAAGACGGTGTGCCCCATGCTCCTGGGACTGGATGGTTTTGTGACAGTACTGAAGGGTTTTAAGCAGGGAAATGGTATGACCAGATTTTTTTTTAACATCTTTATTGGATTATAATTGCTTTACAATGTGTGTTAGTTTCTGCTGTATAACAAAATGAATCAGCTATACGTATACATATATCCCCATATCCACTCCCTCTTGTGTCTCCCTCTCACCCTCCCTATCCCACCCCTCTAGGTGGTCACAAAGCACCAAGCTGATCTTCCTATGCTATGCGGCTGCTTCCCACTAGCTATCTATTTTACGTTTGGTAGTGTATATATGTCAATGCCACTTTCTCACTTCGTCCCAGCTTACCCTTCCCCCCTCCCTGTGTCCTCAAGTCCATTCTCTATGTTTGCGTCTTTATTCCTGTCCTGCCCCTAGGTTCTTCAGAACCAATTTTTTTTTGTTTTTTAGATTCCATATATATGTGTTAGCATATGGTATTTGTTTTTCTCTTTCTGACTTACTTCACCCTGTATGACAGACTCTAGGTCCATCCACCTCACTACAAATAACTCAATTTCATTCCTTTTTATGCCTGAGTAGTATTCCATTGTGTATACGTGCCACATCTTCTTTATCCATTCATCTGTCAATGGACACTTAGGTGGCTTCCATGTCCTGGCTATTGTAAATAGTGTAAATAGTGCTTAGGCAAAATATCACCAAGTAGTACCAATACTGCCACTCCTTGATGTCATAGCTGATTACCTTTGGGAGGCCTCTTTTTTTCCTTCTCATAATCTAATCTGACAATTTCTATGGTAACTCTCATTCGAATTACTTGTAAACAAAATTCAAATTCACTAAAAGAATATTGAACTTTGATTCTATGTGCTTCTGGATGCCCATATTTTCCAAGGCTAGTTTTATGCTCGTATTTAATATTCAGCCCTTCTGCTGGGTCAGTGATAATCATGGTAGACAGCTCTAGGTATGGGGCTGACCTGTCAGGGAATAATCAACAAACACCTATGGGCAGGTCCACAAGCAGCTGTGCACTTGGCAAAGAAGTGCTGTGTTTTCTAAATGTACTTTTGATATATCACATGAGGGGAAAAACTAAGTGTACTGAAGAATTTCTATCACACTTCTGTTGCTTATGTCCACCAAAGTTTAAGTTAGTTTCACAAGGGCTTGTTCTTTTAAAAATGTCCTGCTGTTTCTAATCATTTTTGAGACCATGTTACCAGTGGGTTGTCCACTCACCCCACCCTCTGGAAACAGAGAGATAGTTTAAGTCTTCTATTGCTACTTTTACTCTATAAGTTTCAACAAGTTGTTTAATCACATTATCCTCAGTTTCTTCATCTGTAAAAGGGGGGAAATAATAGAGCTTCCATTAAAGATTAAATAAGACAAAGCCAGTAAAGCACCTAGTGCAGTGCATGGCATCATTCGCTACTGTAGTGTTTAGCAAAGTTTTATCCTTAAATGAACCATATATACATTTGCCTGTGCTCAGAAAGGGGTAAACACACCATGCTTTGCGATCACAGAGGAGGTACATCAAGACTTGAGAGTAGGGGGACAATTCAAAAAACCAGAAATGAAATGAAGTCTGAGCCAGTAGAAGGAAACATAATAAATGCCAGGCCATGTGAAGAGGGGGTGAGGGAACTTGACTGTTCTAGGAAAAGGGAATATATGCAAAGGCCCAGGGGTGAGAAAGCACCATGGTCCCAGTCTTTACCCTATACTCCTGCATACACACACACACACACACACACACACACACACACACACACACACTCTTCCAGAACCCCCATATGAAGCATGGAGGATTCCACTGTGTTTCAAAGGCCAGAGGATAAAACTGAGAGGAGGGTGGTCAGCATGCCAGCTGCCGGACATGCAGGTGTTTCATACAATTATTTTATGCAACAAATACAGAGTGCTTATTAGGTAACAGGCCCCGGGCTGTTGTAAGGTTACAAAGTCCCTGCCCTCAAGTTATTTAAAACCAAGAGGAAATACAGGCATACCTCAGAGATATTGTGGGTTTGGTTCCAGATCATCACAATAAGATGACTATGGCAATAAAGCAAATATCATAATAAAGTGAGTTACATGAATTTTTTGCTTTCCTGGTGCATAAAGAAGTTATGTTTACAACATAATTGTAGTCTATTAAGTGTGCAATAGCATTATATTAAAAAAAGTAATACCTTAATTAAAAAATACCTTATTGCTAAAAAAATGTGCTAACCACAATCTGAGCCTTCAGTGAGTAATCTTTTTGCTAGTGGAGGGTCTTGCCTTGATGCTGACGTTGATGTTGATGTTGACTGCAGGGTGGTGGGTGCTGAAGATTGATGGCTGTGGCAGTTTCTTTAAATAAGACAACAATGAAGTTTACATCAATTGACTCTTTCTTTCATGAACAATTTCTCTGCAGCATGTAATGCTGTTTGATAGCATTTTACGCAGAGAACTTCTTTCAGAATTGGAGTCAATCCCCTCAAACCTTGTCACTGCTTTATCAATTAAGTTTATGTAATATTCTAAATCCTTTACTGTCAACAATCTCCACAACACCTTCACCAGGAGTAGATTCAGTCTCAAGAAACCACTTTCTTTGCTCAGCCATAAGATACAACTCCTCAACCATTAAAATTTTACCATGAGAGTTCAGCAATTCAGTCACATCTTCAGGCCCCACTTCTAATTCTAGTTCTCTTACTATTTTTCACCACACCTCCACTGAAGTCTTGAACCCCTCAAAGTCATCCATGAGGGTTGGAATCAACTTCTTCCAAACTTCTGTTAATGTTAATATTTTGACTCTTCCCATGAATCACAAATGTTATTAATGACATCTAGAATAGTGAATCCTATCAAAGAATAAGAATCTTATTTCTTAAATATATTTCTTAAATAATTGACTTAAAAATTGAAATTACTCCTTGATCCATGGGCTGCAGAAAGGATATTGTGCTAGCAGGCATGAAAACAACATTAATCTCATCATACATCTCCATCAGAGCTCTTGGGTAACCAGGTGCATTCTCAATGAGCAGTTGTATTTTGAAAGGAATCTTTTTTTCTGAGCAGGAGGTCTCAACAGTGGGCTTAACATATTTAGTAAACCATGTTGTAAACAGATGTGCTGTCATCCAGGCTTTGTTGTTCCATTAACAGAACAGAGGCAGAGTAGATTTCACATAATTCTTAAGGGCCCTAGGATTCTCTGAATGGTAAATGAGCATTGGCTTCAGCTTAAAGTCACCAGATGCATTAGCTCCTAACAGGAGAGTCAGCCTGTCCTTTGAAGCCAGGCACTGACTTCTCCTCTCTAGCTATGAAAGTCCTAGATGGCATCTTCTCCCAATGTAAGGCTGTTTTGTCTACATTGAAAATCTGTTGTTTAGTGTAGCTAAAGTTTTCTGGTTTGGTTTTGTTCCTGGAAGTCAGTAGAAAAGCAGTTGTATGTGGTTATATTAGTGTCAAGATACTTAATTTGCTGACCTTATTATTTCAGAAAAAAAAATTGTATGTATTATATTTGTGGGAAGTTAAAATAATGCTTTGAGATTTTTATCAAATATGGAGAGTAGGTATTTATGAAAAACAAAGAAATGTCTATTTTTATCTCTTTGTTCCCAATTAATGTAGATAAATTTTAAAGTGCATTAAAGCAATGGTAAAGCAAGAAAAAAAAAAGGGGCAACACCTTCATGAATTATCTTAGCTAGATCTTCTGGTTAACTTGCTGCAGCTTCTACAACAGCACTTGTTGCTTCACCTTGCACTTGTATGTTATAAAGATGACATCTTAAACCTCGTGAACCAAACTCTGCAGCTTCCTCACCTCTCTCAGCTTTCATAAAATTGAAGAGACTTAGGGCCTTGCTCTGGATTAGGCTTTGGCTTAAGGGAAGGTCGTGGCTGGCTTGATCTTCTATCCAGATCACTGAAACTTTCTCCATATCAGTGATAAGCCTGTTTCACTTTCTTATCATACATGTGTCCACTGGCGTAGCAATTTTCATTTCCTTCAAGAACTTGTCCTTTGCATTCACAACTTGGCTGACTGTTTGGCACAAGAGGCTTAGCTTTCAGCCCACCTTGGGCTTTTGACTTACCCTTCTCACTAAGCTTAATCATTTCTAGCTTTTGATTTAAAGTGAGAGATGTATGACTCTTCTTTCACTTGAACACTCAGAGGTCATTGTAGGGTTATTAATTGGCCTAATTTCAATATTGTTGTGTCTCAGGGAATAGGGAGGTCCAAGGAGAGGGAGAGAGATAGGGGACCATCTGGTCAGTAGAGCAGTCAGAATACACACAACATTTATCAGTTAGGCTTGCCATCTTACAGGGCTGGTTCATGGAGCCCCAAAACAGTTACAGTGGTAACATCAGAGTTCACTGATCACAGATTATGATAACAAATACAATAATGAAAAAGTTTGAAATATTGCAAGAGTTACCAAAGTGTGATACAGAGACATGAAGTGAACAAATGCTGGTGGAAAAAATGGTGCCAATAAACTGCTCCATGGAGGGTTGCCACAAACCTTCAATCTGTAAAAAAAACACAATATCCTTGAAGCTCGATAAAGTGAAGCACAATAAAATGAGGTATGCCTGTAACGGCAGGATAGTCTGATGTGCTACAATCATAACGGTTTATCACGCCCAGCATGCATGAACTCATTTAATCTTCAAAACACTCTATGCATCCGATTTTTAATCCCATTTCACAAACAAGTGAACTATGCCCACACAGGATGGGTATCCCAGAAGAACTGAAATCTTAACTGGGTCTTGAATGACAAGTCAAGTGTTGAGGGAGGGAGTAAAATGTAAATGGGTGATGACAGGGGCAGAGGTGCTATCCAGACTCATGCTAAGAAGGGGGAAGATCATATACAAATTGTCCCAGAGAGACAGAGCACAAATTCCCAGTACTCAAGTTGAAACTTGTTAATTATTTACCATAGAATTAGCACAACCAAAGAGAGTTGAGTTCTGTAGTATTATTAAATCTTCAATTAAATCAGTTACATATCATATGTCAAATAGGCTTTAGTGGGTTGTCTTGGCTTAGAAATCTGATCACTATTGATACTTGACCTTGGAATATAATCTTGGATAGGTGCAAAGAGCCCATTTAAAATAAAACAAAAACAAACAGCCACTAATGAGGGCAACGCCAATAAAGCTACCACACATGTTGGGTGGGAAAGGGTAATGTAATCAACCCCTTTAAAAATCTTTTCATTCCTCTAAAATATAATTCTTATGTGCAGTAGTAAGGTTTAAAACAGTAAGGACATCTGGTCAAAGGTTAAAGAGGTTGACTAAATTTTAAATGATCAATCATTAAAAAAAGTACTCATAATATCTCACCAGTCCTTCTAGCATTTGTCAATGTCAAAGTAATGATGCAGTTTCCTGAGTTTGTCCTGAATCCTTGAATTAGATAAGAAAAGTAAGTATTCTGGAGAAGTAAAAATGCTCTGGGTTAGAGTTTCCATTTTTATAAAAATTCTCAGTTGCCCAGATCATGGTTTCTTTAAAGGGGAAGCCTCATTTACGGGGTTATGAATAGGTGGATCAGTGCTCATTTTTACTGTAAAAATTCATGAATTTAAGAACAGGTTACTATTTAAAATAAATTAGTTTAATTGAACAAGAAAGTGATTTATGGTCTGGAAATACATTCCTTGTTTTCCCTTCCAATTAGTTTAGGCTATCTCTGCTTATTTTGAGCTGTATATTTATGTATTTTTGGTTGATGTACTTTGAGAATTAAATCTTAAGGATGTGTTAACTAATCTTATTATAGTAATCACTTCATAATATATACATATCTAAAATCATCACTATTGTACATCTTAAACTTACATGGTGTTATTTGTCAATTATATCTCAACAGGTTGGAAAAATAAAACTAGAGAAAGAAAAACAGACAAAAAAAGACTTAAGCAGCATATGCTTTGTGCAAAGATCAAAGTAAATACCCATCAGCTGCCATTCACGGAGTCTCAAATATGTGCCAACAGTCCTGCAAAGGAGGTATTTATCTGCCCCATTTTTGAATGAGGAAAGTGAGACACAAAGAAATTCACTTCTTGAGTTCACATAAGGCATAACTGAGATTCAAACCTATGTCTTTCTGACTCCAAAAGTATTCCTCTCTCTACTGTAGCATGCTTATCTCATATTTTTTAAATGAAACATTGAGTTTCCTTTTGGAATATCATTCCTTTTCACTTAGAAGAACAACAAAAAAAAATAAGGACAATTTTCAGACAGTTCCAACTCTGCAGATACTTCAATCCCTTGCTCGTATCTCCTTTGCAATGCTCTAGCCTTCTGCCCACACTGTCCACTACACTTTCCTAATTTCCTTGGGTCCCATCTCCCAGCTTCCTTCCTGAGCCCCCTGGTTCCTGTCATAGGACTTTGGGATCTGCTTCCTGCTCCATGCTCTTGCATTCGGCCCTGAAACTTCAGACTTTTTCCCTCCCCTGAGTCAACAACCTCACTAAGGACTGGAACCTCAAACCCCTCTCCACAGACTGTAGCCTGAGATCAGCCTCACCCACTCCCTAAGCGTACATCTAATTCTGGAAGATTCCAGCCAAGGTCAAAGCTCTCCATCTCAAGTTTGACTGAGGGGAAAGGAGGCTTTGTAAGAAAGAATTTAACAGTTATAACCTTATGTAAATGCCTGTGAATTGTGGTGAAAGAGTCATTTTCTGGCAGTTCAAGACAGAGATTCCAATTTCAAGGAGAAGAAATACTCAAACTCACTTTTGAAAAGGTTTAGGAGATGAACAGAAATAAATCTGAAATTAATTTCTGACTTAGAATTGAAGGCAAAGATCTTTCAGTTAAAAAAGAAAATCCTTGTGTGCGCACTTGGTATTGTATCTGAGGTTCCAAAAAATGAGCAAGAGAAAGTAAGAGGAAGTTAAAGACAAAACCAAATTTGAGGTATCGACTTCTCAGGCCAGCCCAGTTTTTGCTTGGTTTTATAGCAAAAAACATGCCTTGCCTGCTCCCAAGAGCTTGTCAGCTAAATAAACAAGCAACGTTATTGTCTCCTCTCACTTATTCAAAGTCACAACTGGCTACTATTGCCCTGGCAGTGGTGATTGTAATTATAATACTATGTTTTTATAATACTAGAGAGTACTTTGTACTTTCCTTAAATGTGTCCAGATGTTTCTCCCCTCTTTCAAAACTCACCCCCCAAAATTTAATCTCTCTAGGATGCCTTGTCCAATTAATCCAACTCTACATCTAGCTCAGGACTTGGGTATGGCAGTTCTCCTACAGAAAGCTGGGCATACTCATGTATGTTGCATCTAAGCTACCAGGCACTAAGTTAGCACATTAACACTTACTATGTGCCAGGCCTTGTACTAAATGCTTTAAAGTATTTCATTCAATCCTCACAACAACCTACAAAGCAGACATATGTTCCACCAGGATGTAAAAAGCAAGAATCAGAGAGACGATACAGAATTTATGTAGGGTCACACAGCAGCTATGTAGCCAATCTGAACTCAGACTATCCACATCCAGAGCCAGACAGCTCATCACTAAAGCTCTGTGCTGGACACTGCTCACTGGCTACCAGAAGCCATTCCCAAACACTTCTCCCTTGCCTATCGCCCACAGAAGTTAGGAAAGTCAAATCTATTCTTTCCCACTCTCTCTCTTGTAACTAGGCATGTTCATTGATGCAGTTCTGGGCAACAAGGTATAAAAGAAAGTCTACTGGAAAGTTCTGGAAATGTTCTCCTCCCAGATTTTGAAAAAAATGTCGTTTTTTGCATCCATCTTTTTCCTTTTTGTTTGGGATGGCTTTATAAAGCTACTGCGCATGGATCTAGGGTAGTCATCTTGGTACCATGAGGAAAAGACCCAAAAAATTATAGAGATAAGGATGCTGATATTACGATAAAATACAATTGCCTCCCTCCAGACTACTTGTGAAATAAATAATAAGTGTTGTTATGGTTTAAGCCACTATTCATTTAGTTTTCTGTTACTTGCCGTTGAACATATTCCTGACTGATACCTACTAATCACCCTGCTGCCCGAGGATGGCAAAACTCAATGAAGGTTAGTGACTTTTAAATCTTTTTTAAAAACTCACTATTCAGGCCTTTTCCAGAACTCAAATGAATTTCTGGAACAGAATACGTGCTGAATATGGTAGCTTACTGACTAGCATTTAGTAGGCACTCAGTAAATATTAATTGAATCGATGAGCAAACATACTCTTGGGACTTACCATAAATGATCACTAAAATAGGTGACATATGTCAGCAATTACTGAGCTAAGTCCTGGGGATACATGGAAGATGTAGAGGGGTGTGGTCTGCACCCTCAAAGAGTTTGTAGTTTATAAGGGAAATATGAAGACAACTGGAACGCTATGAGGGAAGGGCCCACATGGTAGTTGTTGGTTAACTTTAAAACAGTACTGTCTTAGAAACAGCTTTTTAAAACAGTGGCGCTTTGTTAAAATAGGAATAATCACTTTAAAAATAGGAATAATGCACGGGAAAATGGAGAAGAAAGGAAATGACCAAAATGCTAACTAGGATTATTTATGGATGGTAGGATTTCAAGCAATTTTTACTTTCCTCTTTGAATTTTTCTGCTCCAAGTAGAAAATTTTCAAAAAACAGATAAGTACAAGGAGGAAAATTAAAAATCTCTTGTGTCACTAGTACCCAGATATTTGAGATCCCTTCTATTAATCTAATTTATAGCAGATTAGTTTTACTTGAATCTAAGCAACAGAAACAATATTATTATAAATATCTTGGAGCAAGCTATGAAGAGAGACAATCTTAAAGTGAGAGCCACATAATATTCACAAATATGAAATATAATCCATAGCATATAGAGAATGCCAAATTAACTGCTACTATAAAACATTATGATTCAATTCAATTTAAAATCCTTAGTTTTTAATGCTTTTAGTTTTTAATGCTGTTTCATAACTACTGTGTGCAATTTATATTGTCTGTTTAGTTCCCTGCTGTGTCTTCCCTTGTTTCAATCTTTTGCCCTAAGAATTTTCATTAATTTATAAATATTTATTATTATTATAAGAAAATAATAACAGTCATGGAAAAATGGATCACCAGCTTAAAAGGTTCAGTTTTCTACCCCAAGTAGTGTCAGACAGAGAGGTGGGAAGTAATTTGATTACTAATCAGACTTAACAAAAGAAAAGCTTAATACTTACCAGTAGAGATCATTGACTTACTGCCGTAATTATTTCTCCTCACTAGTCCTTTAATCACATTTTCCATTTGCTTTTATTTTTATCTACCTTTTTGAAACTCTGGCTTCCAAGCTCACTCCCTATGACCCTCATATTGTTCAATCGTTTATTCTCAGTGACGCTACACTTCTCATAAAAACCATCTTCAGCTTTAGCAGGACCAAGTGGGGAAAAAAAAGCATCAGGAGTTGAAAAGAGGTTGTATTAGTGTGCTAGGGCTGCCATAACAAGTATTGAAGACTGGATGGCTTAAACAGAAATGTATTGTCTCACAGTTCCAGAGGCTGGAAGTCCAACTTCATGTTGTCAACAGGGTTGGTTTCTTTTGAGGACCATGAGGGAAGGATTTGCTCCAGCCTTTGTCTTAGGCTTACAGTTGGCCATTTTCTCTCTATATCTTCTCATAGTCTTCTCTCTGTATGTACATGTCTGTATCCTAATCTCCTCTTCTTATAGGGACACCAGTCATATTAGATTAGGGCCCACCCCACTGACCTCATTTAACCTTAATTAACTCTTTAAAGACCCTACCTCCAAATATAGTCATATCTGAGCTTCTGGGTGTTAGAACTTCAACATATGAATTTGCAGGGGAGGGAAGAGACAATTCAGTCCAAAACACAGGTATAAAAAGAAAGGTGATCAATTTAAGTATGTAACATGGATTTAGACAAAAGTAACAAAGAATATATTTCCTGGGTACACAGAAACGCAAGCTGCTGCACTTTGATTCTGAATTATGTGCTGACAACCATAAAATGATCACTGATGATCCATCCAAAGAGGGAACAGATACCTTATGGATCCTACCACATCCATTCAGGTAGCTGGGATGGATGAGAAGAGGATAATGAAACTCTATAAAGAGAGTACCCAGAGCACGGGGCAGAAGAAAAAACTGCACCTCACGGTAATCTGCCCATAGACCAAAAAAAAAGAGTTAACCATACAAAAGGGACAGGAGATAAGAAGAATGAGTGAGAGGAGACCTGCCAGACAATGAGTAACTATTAAAAAATCCAGATCCATACATCTACACTTTGAAATGGTCTTCACTTTTAAAGTATGTTTCTTGTGGCTCACTATAAAAGCAACGATTTGGATCTTACATTTGGGTTGACTTTTTTAGTCAGCACAAGATACAAATGCACTATATGGTAAAAAATTACCCTTAAAAATTTAATTAATAAAGTACTATAGTCATGGTTTTGGGTATACCACACTATTCAGTAATTCTTTGTATGCTTAAGTTTGAGAACAATGGAGCTAGGTGAAAGCAAGGAACTAAGGGAAAATCAAAGTGCAGTGTCCATACACTCAAATAATTTGCTTTCGAAGACACTAACCAAGTCTTGTTCAATGTGGTCAGTGAGACAGGCTGAGACCTGAGACCCTTTGCTGCAGTGCTGCAATGCTTGCACCTGGACACACCTCTCCTTGAGCAACAAAATACAAAGAAACTATATGGGACTAAAAATAGTTGCATGCATGTTCAGTTGGGGCAAATTCTGGACAAAAGATACAAAGAGACCCAAAAACCCAACTGCTACTTTTGAAGAGCCTGGAGCAAAAGCAGGGTACTGCACACACCCCCTGCACATACCACCACCTAAAGGGTGGGCTAAACACCTAAGCCACCCCTCTGGCCTGACCTATGGACACACCCCTACCCTCACCCCATATAAGGAACAAGCTCGCCAGCGCCCCCTCAGGGAGCGAGCAAGCATGGGAATCTGTAGTTTGTTCTCACGCCCCCCTCCTGCAGCAGGGGCCCCAATAAAGCCTTGCCTGAATTTCTTGTCTGGCCTCTGGCCAATTTCTATTGATTAAGGAGTCCAAGAACCCTGGTCGGTAACATATTGGGTTGGCTAAAATGTTCGTTCGGGTTTTTCCGTAACATCTTATGGGAAAAACCCAAACAAACTTTTCAGCCAACCTAATACTTTGTGACAACCATGAAGGGACTATTGTTCCCTTCCCAGTAGAGGATCTGGGCACCTCTGGGACCACCAAATGCAGCTTCCCTGTGGGTGACAAGTGGCCACCTGATCCTCTTATTTCAGCGTCACCACATTTGGTAAGTCTGCCTTCCTGGCCCCTGGAAGCCTCAGTACCCTCATTCAGGCAATGCTTTCCCCCTCCCCTTTGTCCTTTTTCTCTCACCACTTTTCCTTTCCCTTTGGCCCTTTCCCTTTCCTGAAATCTCTCTATTTCTCTCTCTGTCTTCTCCTCTCTCTTACTTCTGTCCTATCCTTCTGAGAGAGTGGACATCAGACAGCAAAAGCATCACTCCTCTCAGCTTGTGAGACCATGCTCCCTTCATCCGGCAATGGCTCACCTTGACAGGCAACAAACAGAGGTGGGAGAGGCTCGCCTCACACCGTGCAGACCGTGGTCCAGCGGGCTCTCCCTGACCAGAGATTTATGGGAGTGATAGAGGTTCAAACCTCATGTCTTGTAGAGGCTGGAAGTCTGATCATCCCAATATTCTCACCTTTATTTTCCTGCCACCAAGAGAAGTCCTGCTGGGAATGGGCTGAGGCGGCAGATTTCTATAAACTGGTGTACGTGTGGGTGAGAGTCCCACTTGAGGGTTGCAGTCCCACAGACGAAGTACAGCTCGCTGGCTTCCAGGTTTGATCACCTCTCCTCCTTTACCTCTCCCTTGGTCCTCATACCTGCACTCCCATCCCCTTCATCCTAAAAACGTCTTGTTTGTGTCTTTAAGTTTTGTCATTGGTATCTTTGTTTTATGTAGTCTTGTCTGTCCAACTGCTCCCGCAAGTGTCGGCTGACATTGTGGGCACAGTGGAGCACGCAAGCTTTGGAATACAAACACAGCCCACATTACCTGAGACACCAGCCTGGGGTTACTTAGCGGGATTTTAAAGAACAAAAAGGAAAGGGGAGGGGCTTGCATCTCTCTCCTCTCCCTTTGCAATGTAACTATTCTGCCTGGGCTCCCAAGAACTACCTGATTCATCTATAGTCCCCCACCCTGAAGGGAAAAAAGGGGCTATTTTAAATTCAAGTGGGAAAACTGTGAGATCTCTGGTTCTGTAGAAATTGGTTTGTCTGGCTTTAGCTTGTGGGTTTAGTTAATACAGACCTGCCTTTAGAGCCATCAACATTAAGTATAATACTTTCATTGTACCTAAGGTTATTGGAAGTCAATAAGGGCATATTGTTTCTGTTATAAAATCTGTCAACCAGGAAAATAAACTGATATGATTAAATTTTTAAGTAAATGTAACTGGGATAAGAACTTTTTGGTAAACTCTATAGGAATAATTATGTTTTGGAAATGTCCATCTAAAACAGTCTCTCCAAATTTTGGTAATTTGAAACTAAATTAAGTTAAATTATAAGAATTCATTGAATATTCAGGCCATTTCAAATAAGAGAAAATATTGGAACATTAATTGCTAAATAGGTCTAAATTTACTTACTTTTATCTTCTTATGAGACAGAAATTAAGCTGTTTGGTGCCGCCTTGAGATGTTTTTCTACCAATTTACGGAATGCTAATGTAAAAGACAGTTCATGGCTGCTTAAGGAAAGTAGGATGTGTGTTTTCAGAAAAGAAGGTATGAGAAATGGAAATATATTTTGTTAAAGGAAAAAGGGTGATTTTTTTCCTAGAGCTGGCTATTTCTGAATGGGAAAAGAATACGGGATATATTATGGCTACATGAAGTTGCAGAAGGTTTGAGAAAAAGGAACATTGGTTAAAGAATTTCGTAGGTGGTCAAGGACTTTCTAAGGCTGGATTAAATTTAATTAGGAAAATGAATTTTATTAAGAGTAGGTTGATAGAAGACTGGATTTGGTTTCTCTCATAAGAGAACAAAGTTTTCCTGGAATGCTGCTTTTAATAACAGATTGTGTGAGTTCCTATGCCTTGAAGTGATCTATATTTAATTTTGATTTTTTTTCCTCACCTTAGCTCAAGGAATAAGTATTGTTTCACAGCAACCTATGATCCTATCTAACCGGGCGTTTTAAAACTTTTAAAAATTTTGACAGACTTCCCAAATACATCATGGTTATTCTGGCCCACTGTTGCACCCCAGATGAAAAGGAGTGTATACTGAGAAAGGCCAGGGAACATGCAGATGGCCTACTGGCCACCAATCCATACCACCAAATTTATCAGGTGGGTGGGGATGCAATCCCAGAACACGACCCACACAGGCACTACGAAGATTGTGTAGGCCAGGCTAGGATGAGACATTATATTACTTGTCTATCAGAAGAAATGAGAAGGTGTATGGTGAAGCCTGTAAATTATGATAAGGTCTGAGAGGTTACACAGGAGAAAGATTAAAACCCGGTAGTCTTTCTGAGCTGGGTGACAGAGGCAACTCTGAGGCTTTCTCAGGATGGCTGGGTTCTGTCATACCTGGATACTAAATTATGGCCTAATGACTCTAAAGACTGAGTTGAGTAGAACACCAGCACTGGGGTTTCCAAATTTGAACAAGCCCTTTACCCTGTAATTTCACGAGAGGGCAGGAATAGCTCTAGAAGTCCTGACCCCAAAGCTGGGACCGGATCAGAGACCAGTGGCTTACTTTTCAAAACAACTGGACTCAGTAGCCCTGGGATGGCCAAGCTGCCTGCGGGCAGTGGCAGCCACAGTCCTGTTGGTTAATGAGGCTTCCAAGCTCACCTGGGACAACACTTAGATTTGTTAACCCCTCATCAGGTACAATCTGTGCTGGAGGTCAAAGGACATCACTGGTTGATGGGGGGAAGGTTAACAAGATATCAGGCCCTCCTAATGGACACCCCTGACATTACCTTAAAGGTGTGCCAAATGCTGAACCCAGCAATCCTGCTTCCAGTGGCCAAGGGTGGAGACTTATTGCATCAGTGTATAGAGACCAGAGAACAAATTCACTCCAGCAGGTCTGATCTTCTAGATGAGCCTCCTGACAGCCCCGAGGTTGAAAGGTTTACTGATGGGAGCAGTTTTGTAGAAATGGGAACCCGAAAGGCGAGGTAGGCCATAGCTAGTCTAGATGAAATCACAGAAGCCAAGGCCCTGCCACCCCAGCCATCAGCCCAGAAGGCTGAACTAAGTGCATTAATGAGAGTTTTGCAATTAGGGAAGGATAAGAAATTAAATATTTTCACTGACTCTAAATATGGGTTCCACGTGCTACATGCTCATGCTGCCATTTGGAAAGAAAGAGGAATGTTAACCGCTAGAAATTCCCCCATAAAACATAAAGATTTGATTCTGGCTTTTTTAGAAGCAGTGCAGCTCCCAACCCAGGTAGCAGTAACCCACTGTAGGGGCCATCAGAGGGAGGGATGTTTTGTGAGCCATGGGAACAGCAAAGCTGATCAAATTGCAAAACAGGCAGCTCAACTGCAGGAACCTGAACAAGTTATGGCTCTAGTGATTGGCCCCCCTGAGCTCCCTAGCCTTCCCCAGTATTCCCCACAGGAACAAGAAAATGCTGAGAAATGGGGCTATGAGAAGGGAAGCACAGGCTGGTATAAAAAGGAGAATAAGGTTCTAATCCCTGAGGCCCAACAATGGAAACTCACTAAGAGCTTACATGATGCCACCCACTATGGGAGGGATGCACTATGGGACTTGATGCAAAAGGCTATTTCAGGGAAGGGGCTTAAAAGAACAGAAAAACAAGTAACTCTTACCTGTGATTTATGTGCCCATAATAACCCACAGACCCATCCAAACCCCACTTCATTACTCAGGCCAATTCAGTGCCGAGGGACATATCAGGGGAAGACTGGCAGTTAGATTTCACCCAAATGCCCCCACGATCAGGATATAAATAACTTCTGGTGTTTGTTGATACTTTCACAGGATGGGTTGAAGCCTTCCCCACCCAATCTGAAAAGGCTATGGAAGTCTGTTAGTCCCTTTTAAAAGAAATAAATCCTTGGTTTGGACTCCCAAAGTCCCTCCAGAGTGATAACAGGCCCTCTTTTACAGTCAAAATCACACAGGGGTTCACAATGGCCCTAGGGATAGACTACAAGCTACACACCTCTTGGCACCCCCAGTCTTCAGGCAAGGTAGAGAAAATGAACCATACTTTAAAGAAAACCTAGCAAAGTTCTGCCAAGACACTCATGAACCCTGGAACAACTTCTTCCTATTGTACTCCTCAGGGTCTGTGTAGCCCCCAGGAGTGGTCTGAGGCTTAGCCCATTTGAAACGACCTGTGGGGGGGGCTTTTCATACTACTAACATTCTACTGGATGAGGAAGTGAACGTGGCCCTGAGATATATTATTAATGTAGGACAAGTTCAGAAGGCAATCCAGGACTATGCCAACAAGGCACTGACAGCTCCCACTAAAAATACAGAGGAAGGAGCAGTTCCTTTACAAATAAACCCCAAGGACCAAGCTCTTCTTAAAACCTGGAAAGAGGGGTCCCCCGAAGACCAACGAATGCCAAAATGGAAGGGCCCCTATAAAGTAACTTTAACCACCCCCACTGCTGTCAAACCGCAAGGGGTATCTAGTTGGGTACGTTTGTCCAGACTAAAGCTTTTACCTCCAGAAACCCCACAGGTCAAAACAGATGAATACACCAGTGGAAGAGCTGAGATACCTATTCAAAAGCCAGACGCCACCAACAGGTAAGTAAAACGATGGATGTAGGGAGTTGGCTCCTATTTGAAACCTTAACGGGACTTGGAACCTCTCTCGTTTCCTTGGCTGACGTGGCTCTTGACAATTGTCTGGCCCCTGATTACCTTCTGGTAGAACAAGGTAGAGTTTGTGCGATAACTAATACTTCCTGCTGCGCTTGGAACAATGCGACGGAACAGGTAAAAATTAATATGAAGGAAATATACGCCCAGGCAGAGTGGTTTCACGATTTTGGCAGGGGCAATATCGCCTCCACTGTCTGGTCAACAGTTAAAAAATAAAAACCCTCCCAAAGTTAACATGGTTCCTTCCCTTTTAGGCCCTTTAATGGCTATTGTTGTTCTTCCCCTTTCTAGCCCTTGTTTATTTAACCTTTTGATTGAGTTTGTGTCTTCTAGGCTCCAACAGTTTGAAGTAAGGCTCATGATGGCTCAAGGGATTCAACCCATTCCAGCAGAGGGTGGCCCAGGTCCCTACAAGTCCTTGGAACAGTCAACAAGGGACTTCTACACCTCTAGGGTAGGCTAGGGTCTGCGGCCCCTGTCCAGCAGGAAGAAGTTTCAGAAAAAGACAGCTTCGGCCCCTTACTGCTTAAGAATAAGGGTGTAGGGTCTCTCAGGGGGGACTGAGACAGGCTGGCACCTGGGGCCCTTTGCTGCAGTGCTGCAATGCTTGCACCTGGACACACCTTTCCTCTAGCAACAAAATACAAAGAAACTAAATGGGACGAAAAATAACGGCATGCATGCGCAGTTGGGGCAAATTCTGGACAAAAGATACAAAGAGACCAAAAGTCCCAGCTGCCACTTTTGAAGAGCCCGGAGCAAAAGCAGGGTACTGCACACACCCCCTGCACACAACACCACCTAAGGGGTGGGCAAAACACCTAAGCCACCCCTCTGGCCTGACCTCTGGACACACCCCTACCCTCACCCCTTATAAGGAACAAGCTCGCCAGCCCCGCCTCAGGGAGCTAGCGAGCATGGGAATCTATTGTTTGTTCTCACGCCCGCCTCCTGCAGCAGGGGCCCCAGTAAAGCCTTGCCTGAATTTCTTGTCTGGCCTCTGACCAATTTCTATTGATTCAGGAGACCAAGAACCCTGGTCGGTAACATCAGGACCAATAATTGATCACTTAAACAAAAAATTAAATTAATAAGATAAGTATAGATAAATACATTTACCTTAAATCGTTTATTTTAATTGAAAGCATAAATGTATGTCCTTTTCCGTAGTGCCAAGGGTTTCACTCTGAATGACTCAACTGATTCTCCTCTTTCCTCATCCTTTTTAAAAACATAAATCATATTCATAATAGATGATTTGGGATTTCAAGTTTAGAGAAAGTGGATGAAAGACACTTGCAAACCAGTATGGATGTGGAATCCTATTTTTTTTTCTTTTTCACAAATTTTACCCCCGCCTAATTTGACAGTTTATTTTAAACTGATGGACATTTATGGAATCATTCCAAAGCATACAATATTTTCAACTATTTGTGTGGGGAACTGAGTAAGCCATTGGAGGGAAATTCAGTCTGCATCCTACTTCTCTTGGTCTGTACCAAAATTAGCAACTAAAGTTTAAAAGATTATTTAAGTACTATATTCCAGAATCTGAAGTTTTCATTGAAAATGATATTTCTGGAAACTAAAAGTCTTGAAAATAGATAAACACCCCAGGTCAAGACTATTTGAGGTTGACTTTAGAATTGAAAATTGAGTCAGAAATGTTTTATTTTCTTGTCTCCCTGAAAAACTTTTCATAGCTATTAATAATCAAGATAAGTTGGGGAAGTCTCTACTTCTTACAGCTAGAGATTCCTTTCTTCAGTAGACTGGGAGAAAGGAAGTATGGACTGCTGCAGCATCCTGCATTTGACAGCACCCTGTGTGCTAAACCAGAAGTTTATAAACTGGGATATGTACTCCCCTGGGATACCCAGAGACTTTCCTAGGGGAACCCAGGCAAGGATTGTTTGAAGGGAATCAATTTCTAGACGCTCAGGTTTCCTCTGTACTCTCCTAAAACTGATCTGCCTAAAAATGCACCTCCAAGCCATGTTGATCCACCTCCCTCCTCTCCGTTTTATAATCATCTTTCTACTTTCACAAAAGAAAGGCACACCTCTCACCATATGGTGTCTTCTTAGGATGTACTTAACTTAGAAAAACATCTGAGACAAAGGGACAATTTGAAGTATTATGTAGATGTTGATACAATAAATGGTTTTCTTGACTTGTCAATAAATATGATTGCAAGTAGTTTCCAAGCCTTTGCTTCCAACACAACTAAAGGAGGACCTAATTGAGCTGTAATTTGAAAAATCAGTGAAAAAAAAAATTTTGGTGACAGATCACTATGTGATTTTTGGCATATGACTCTGAAAAATTCAAAGAATTGAGTGATGTTGTATAACAAACAACAAATCCCTTTCCATTCCCATCTAGTTATGTGAAAGGTTTGTCAAGCCAAGGGATAAGAAAAAAGAACAGACTCTAT
Organism: Orcinus orca; assembly: GCF_937001465.1. NCBI lineage: Eukaryota > Metazoa > Chordata > Mammalia > Artiodactyla > Delphinidae > Orcinus > Orcinus orca. Next base: position 147,909,926 of record NC_064559.1, on the reverse strand, counting down.
AACAAAATTATCAGAGAGGAAATCAAGACAAATCAGCATGTTCAATTCACCTCGTTTAATCAGAAACAATTTACTCCTTGAAGTCAAGCTGTTAATATTTAATAGGAGGGTAAATAGAAACTACCCAATTTGAATTGAAATGTTTAATTACTTCAAATCTGAAATTCTGTGTCACAGATAATTTTGGTGGTAGGAGTGGTGAGCAACAAAGAGACGAGACCCCTACTACAGTCATACAAAGTACTACACTGTTTGCTAGGAAGGCAGAGATACCATACTAAGTCTCATTAACATCCAACACCATACGTAGTTACAAATTGTGTGTGTGTGATGAGAACTTTTAAGATCTATTCCCTTAGCCACTTTCAAATTTAAAATACAGTATTATTAACTATTGTCACCATGATGTACATTACATCCACAAGACTTATTTACTTTATAACTGGAAGTCCGTACCTTTTAAACACCTTCACCCATTTTTCTACCCCCCACCCCCTACCCATAGCCACCATCAATCTGTTCTCTATATCTATGAGTTCATTTTGTTGCTGTTATTGCTGTTGTTGTTTTAGATTCCACATATAAGTGAGATCATTTGGTATTTGTGGTGATCATTTTGCAATATATACAAATATCAAATCATTATGTTGTATACCTGCAACTAATATGTTAATTATATCCCAATTTTTTAAAAATAATAAATAATACCATGTTGGATTGAAAAAAAAGGCAGAGACAAAGTGCAATGGACACTCCATATGTAAATGACATAGTGGGTTTATAGTCTTTGTCACTTTTATATATACACATCCACTATCTAAAAATTGACAATTTTACCTATAGCACTTTGTACTCTGCCTTTGATGAAATAGGACTGAGTGATCAGGGAGTACTAAGGATGTGTTCATTCTTTCTATACCACACTTCAGTATACTCTGTTACTACAGAAACACTTCTTTACATTAAAAAGATATAAATTAAAAAGTCTAAACCAAAAAAAAAAAGCTTCTAAACCTTGGAACAATCTTTCCCAACATACAGCATCTTCTGCATTTTTATTTTGTTGAAAACTATAATGCTTCCCATTCTTCCAGTTCCTCAAAGCAAATTTACAGATGAGTGTGACTATCTCTACTCAGAGCCAAGCATATCTTTCACACAGGGAGCGCAGTGCACATGGATTCAGTGAGGATCCTTTGAAGGAGTCAGAAGAACCATATCATTTTATCCTCATGCATGACTGAGAGGTATAAAAATCCCCATTCCACCTCTAGGACTAGTGCACAACCCACAAACACCCACACAAACAAATAGCAACTCAGGATGAGATAGAACAAACTAGAGGGACTATCAATTGAAATTTTCCACTCTAAAACAGTTTCATTAGAGATGGCAGTGCCAGAAACAGTATTTTATAGTTGACTTCCTCCAAATTACAATGCAGCTCAGAATCAAAGTCTCTATTATAATCTTTGGCAGAAGTTTTTAAGACCATTTTTATTTACTCCAAACTATTGGAACGAAGTCAGCATAGGGCCTTTGCAATTTGTATGTCAAGTGTTTCCTGCTGTAATTAAGGAAGCAGTGGAACTCAAAGGAAGCACCAAAAGAAAGCATCAGGGCGTCCCTTACTGATTGGTGGAATTTTAGAAATTTTAAATTTCTGTTTTGTTGTAATTGCACTTTATTCTTAAAATGTAATAAATACAAACTGCTTCAGTAATGATGGAAAAGCCTTCTCGGCTTTAATGAAAACCTTTTATTTGCTACTGAAACTTTTATTATTTCCAAATAGTAGCAGGCAAGAAAAATAATGACTACTTATATTGAGGGAAAACTTTAGCAATTTGAATAACTTTGTTCTTGGGTGACTTTCACGGCATTAAAAGTTGTTATATTTATTGTTTTCATTTATTTTTGATGAACTGAAAACAAAAAATATATACCTGTAGACACCATCACAAAATTATTTTCTAATTATACATTAAAATACTAGATAGCTATGTACAGCTATCACCTGTCAGAGGTTGGTCTGATCTGGGTAAGAATTTCCATGTATTTAGGGCTCCCCTACATCTCAGCTGTTGACCATGAGAGGCAGCTAGTGTAATGGTTAATCACACAGGCTCTGCAACTGGACTCCTTGGCGTTTTATTCCAACTCTGACCCCTCCTACCGTGAAATCCTTGGAAATTTCTCAGTCCTCTGTTTCCTTATCTGTGAAAATAATGGTGACTAGAATCTGCCTCGCGGAGTGAGTGGGAAGATTAATGAGGTATTTCTTGTTACACAGTAGCCTAGAGCCTGGCACATGGTAAGCACTTGATAAATGTTTAGCCCTAATATGGTTTTCTTTTGTGAATGCGTCCACCTCTAGACTGGACACACTGTCAGATGATATCATTCATTCCATAGACGTCTGTTGAGCATTTCTTTATACAGGAATAAGCAAAGGGGGCACAAAGATGAATGAGATATGGTGCCTACAATTTTAGTGCAAGATTATCATTGCATCTTACTGTCTTTCTTGCAGAGTACCGTGAAGCACACTCTTTCCCGAGATCACACATTTTCCTTTTTTTCCATGTGCTTGGAACTAATGGAGCTTCAGAAAAATTTCACTTTAGTTTCTGAAATCTTAATCATGCACAATTTAATAAGCAGCTACAGGTTTTTTCCACATTTGAAAATAGATGATTAAATGGTCTAATCAGATTCTAACTTAGCCAAAAACCTGAAAAACATAGGAAGACAACCCTAACTGATACATTCATTTTCCTGAATGTGGACACACTGCAAAGAGCAGCTGCAGAAAAATAGTGCCATTTACATCCCACTGACCCACAGCAACTAAAACTGCCAGGAGTTCAGCATCAAAGCGTTCAAGTACCTAAACTAAACTCTGAGATAAATAAGAAGCTTGTTTAGAACAGCTACATCACTTTCCAGAAAGTTCTGAAACTGACTTCCAGTATGGCACCTTATATGCCTTTAGGTTTTTCAAACATTTTAGTTTATGTCTAACGCTCAGAGAATTCATTAAAAAGTAAAATCTTTAAGTTTGACTGTAAATCCAAAGCACAATGACTACTGTGGTATTTCAGACATCACAAACTCCAAATGATCTTAAATATGTTGTCCTCTGTTAATTTGCTGCTCTTGAAAATGTGCAATAAATTCAATTAAAAAGGAAAGCATCTTCAAATTAGTTGCAAGATCAACTAGGATACTATCTGCTTACTAGATGTATCATAATAAAAAAACATCTAATATGCATGACACTGTTTAATTCAGAAGGAAATTGGATACTCCGTCTTCCAATAAAAGAACCAAGACCGGTTGGGGGTTCGTTGTGTTTTGTTTTTTTTCCTCTTTTTTCAACAGCCAGTAAATGACTGTTAACTTCCTAAAACAGGTTGAATAATTGCCAAAATATGTCTTCTGAGGAGTCACCCTGCCCAAAGCAACGGGAGCTCATGTGTAAACACACAGGCACATAGCTTCTTCCTTCTCACCTTCCTGCGTCACACCACCTCCCCTGGCCACAATACTTTTAAAATACCCCCTATGATCCTTTTGAGATCGGGCAGATAAAAATCCTGAAATAAGGGGTACCCCTCACAATGAAACTTCCCTCAATATTATATCAACTCACACCTCACTTGTATGCAAGACGCCGCAGTGAGGATTTATCTCTAAGCCCTGATTCTCCAAACGAATGCATATGCTGTGACCTCTATTATTGCATTAAAACACGTATGTTCCACAACACAGGATCCTCTTGATTCCAGCTAACGTCCCTGCTTAATGTATGCGTTTTTCACATCCATTTTTTAATCCTTCCTGAGTGAACATTTCAAAGCGAGCGAACATCAGTGAAAGGCGAGGGAGGAGATACGAAGCCTGGGATTTCTGCCATCCTCGCTGCGACCCAGAATCCGTATTATTTTTCTCCTCTCCCCAAGCCCCCTCTCGCCCCCTCTCGCCCCTTCCCTCCGCAACAGGAGGGGGGCGGAGGGGCCGCTGGCTGCGTCGCCACCTGCCGCGGCGTGGAAGAGCTCCGTTTGTCACTTACCCAGCGGGGTGAGAATGGCTCATTTTTGCAGGATCCCTTTTGGACCCGCGACGGGTGCGGAGGGTGGGTGCTTGGGGCCCGTGCACGCCGACGCCGCGACTGTCGCGCTCGCGGGGTGGCTCCGCACTGCGGTCGCCCGTGCGCGGGGCATTGGGGCTGGGCCGCCGCCGCCCCTGGGCGCCCGGGCTGCACGCAGCCTCCCCGGCCCCCACCCGCCGGCGGTATCCACAGCCTCCCTGTTGCTAAGGCAGGAGGGAAGGCAGGCGCGGAGGCTCTGCAGAAGCCCGAGGCGCTGCTGGAACTGAGCCTGGGGAAGCTGGAAGTGAAGCTCAGCTTCCAGCCCTTTTTCTGGGCCCAGATGTGGGAGGAGACCCAGGCCTCTGCTCTGTAGCTCTGGGGCGCGGGGTCCCTAGGCACCTGAGATGTGAAAACACACACACGCAGGCACGCACACACCCTGTTTAGGCAGGTGTGCTTCCTGCTAGGCCCTGGGGAAGGGAGGGCTAGGTGATGGGCCGAGGGTAAGGTAATTAAGAGCAGGGAGCAGCTACAGTGTGCTGCCTTGGTTTCCAACTGTAAAACAGACCCTAGATTGCAAGTTCCAGGAAAAGAAAGCTTTGAGTTTTGTTTCTGCAACTGCCAGAGATTGCAATTGGTGGATCTCCTCCTTGGAAAATCCCCATCCTTGCTCCTAGCTGAGGTCCCCACCTCCAGCAGGCAGGACTGACAGTTCTGACATTCAGAAGGTGGGAAAAAAGCTGTTACTCAGTGAAGCATGCTAGCACCTGGAACTGAACTTGTATTTGAATCCAGTAGCGAGAATGCAGGGCTTAGACAAAGAAGCCCGGATTTACGTGAGAGGGCCTTGGTGTGGAAGAAGTTTAAAGCACTGGATTCAGATGAGCTATTCCTAGTCCCGTTTTTGCTTCATCAGGTCCTACACTGGGAGATTTGATCTCTGGCCTCAGGTTCCTCATGTGTAAGTGAAGGGCTGGACACATCCACGGTGACTGAGCTCTCAGTGGATCTCAATTCTACCTCAGCCACACTTACGAGTTGGAAGGACATCAGCTCATTAATGGCATTCTGCTTTTCCACACATCATAAAGGCCCATTGAGCATGTTAGAGTCCAGCCTCCTCTGCACGACATTCAATGCCCTTTATCATCTGTCCCCAGCATCCTCACCAACCTCATTGTGACCACTTTCTCTACCTCTGCTACCCTAAACTCTAGCAAGACCAAATTTTGCACTATTCCTCTCATGGGAACATGCTTCCACCCTGACAACCTAACAAACTTCTATTGATCCTTCAACACTTACCTCAAACCCTGCCTTCTCTGACGTCCCCAGGTGAGATGATGGCTCCCACCTCTGGGGCCCCACTCTGCCTGGACAGACCTCTGTCTCACCCTCACTTTCTGATCTATGGCTGTCTTTCCTACTTGAACCTGAGCTTCTCTATTTCATGGTATGTGTCTATTTTATTTTTCTGTATTCTCAGAGGCAAACAGCAGTTCAACAAATGTTTGGAGTATAAATGAAGGAAAACAATCTCTTCAAAGTGGTAGCATTTTTATTGAGTACTCACTAAATTCTCTCCTCCGCCCTTTATTGAGCACTTACTAACTGTTCATTATCTCATTTAATCCTCACCTCTACTCTCTGAGGTAGGTTTTCTCCTCCATTTCATAAGACAAACTAAGACACAGAGAAGTTAATTATTTTGCCTGAAGTCTATAATAGCTCCTAAGTGGAAAAACCAGGATTCAAATACAAATCTGATTCCAAAGCCTGTGTTTTTAACAATTACAAATTCCTTTTCCCATAACTCTTGTGCGTTGCTGCAGAAGTCAAATTTTCTATACTGTCAGAGTTTTCTGATCTGAAAGACCAAGAACCATCTCAGTGGAGACAAAATAGGGTTCTAGCTCAATAGCTTAGATCCAGAGATGGAGGACTCAAATCTGCTTTGGGAAGCACATGGCTAGAGCAGCTGGAGAGGGGCAGAGGCTGTCAAAGAAGGAAGATGTGAGATGTGAAAGTGGCACCTTATGCTTAAACAAGGAAGCCTTATAGATACCTAATCACTGCACAGCCATAAATGGGACTTGAACCCACTCTTTCCCCTATAAGCTTATCCCCATTGACTGTCGTCCCCATTGGATGGTGTCCTTAATGCTTTCTGTAAGTAGATTTCACCTGGATAAAAATTGGGAGGGAAGGAGGAGGGACTATAGAGAGACTTTATAATTTTCCCAAGTGCTACCAACCCCTAAGGATGGTGTAAATAATATAATCTTATATAGGTACTAGTTGTTACATATTAATTCATTCGTGCAAATAGAAAATGGTAGTCTCTCACTGGTGGAATGAGAAAGGAAATTAAAATACACTATTTACATACTCAGGGTTCCATAGGAAAGACTCCATGGCACTCCGCAGACAGCAAGGTACCCTCAGCAGCAAGTATTAATTCATAAATGGGGTTTGAGTTCTCCACCCCTGTGAGCTGCACAATTTCACATCCCTGATGAAAACTGCAAGGAAGCTACTAATTTTCACTTTAGAAAATGCTCACTGTGAGACTGTATTGGGAATTTAGCCAGAAGGAATTTTTATGTTAATTTCTAGGATGGAGATAGGAAAAGGGAAAAAAGAAAAAAAGTAAATTAAACTGTTTCAGACACCGAATAGTCACAGGAGTCATTTTCATTTTCTCACAGGAAAACAAGTCCCCAGATGTCCCCAGTAGTATCATAAATTTATAAAAGATTTCTGTTTTGTAGGAAGACCTGTGGAATTAGGGTTTGGCGGCAAGAGATTGATAGAAGCAGGAGAGAAGAAAAGACAAGAATTACTCCTACAATGCTGATTAGATCTCTGCTTTGGTTGAATAGGAGCTAGACTTGAGAATCACAGATCTAAACCATTAGTGACCATCTCCTAGGTCAGGGGTGGGAAATCTATGGGTCAAGGGTCAAATCCAGGCTGCTGCCTATTCTTGTACATTCCACAAGCTAAGAATGGTTGCTACATTTGTAAACGGTTAGAAAAAATCAAAAGAAGAATAACATCATAGGATACATGAAAATTACATGAAATTCACATTTCAATATCCATAAGTAAAGTTTTGTTGGAAAATAGACACACATTTGTTTGTGAATCACCTATGGCTGCTTTGGTGCTACAAAGGCAGAATTCAGTAGTTGCCACAGTGACCTTATGACTCACAAAGTCTAAAATATTTACTGTTAGCCCTTTACAGAAAAAGTTTATCCACCCTGGTTTAGATTGTCACTGCAAGCAGAGAGATAATTTACCCTTCTAGACTTTGAGAACAGATATCACATCTTTCACCTTTTATCCCCAGCACCTACCACAGTGCTTCTCACAGAGTATGTGCTCAATAAACAAATGAAGGAATGAATAAACGGATGGGAGGAATAAGTTTTCCCACAGGTTTATCTTTCTCCCACAGATAAAGATCAAGTCATTGAGATTTTCTCCTCAGATATAACAGACATGCCTGATGATTTGATGTGATCCCAGGGCTCCCTTCTTTTAGCAACACCATATAAAACTCCAATAAGAAGTAATGTAAGCATTTCATCAGGACACAGTTGTAGACGGTTAAGTTTACAAGAGAGCTTCCTAATACCCTACATCCTCCAACATTAGCTTGGGTCCTTCAAAGCTGCAACATTGAGAAGTTGGAAAATGAAGAACAAATGTACAAGGATTTAACTTCAAACCTGAATTGTTTTCCAGCCTTCCCTAGTAAGCTTCCCTAATTGACTTAATTTCAGTGAGCCATTTAGTGAAGCATGGCATTAGGTATAGGAAAGGCTAAGAGGCATGTACAATGGATAGAGCGACAAATTCAAGGGGGAATCCCTAATTCAGAGTTCTGAGCAACCAGGATAGACAAGATGTCTCCAAACCCTTCTACCCTTATTTCTGAGCTGGGTGGAATCTACAGACAGATTGGAATGGGGCAGTCACTGGAGTCATTTAGTGGCCATGAGAAATCAGTGGTATTTACTATGCCTGAGGTCTCAAAGATGAACAGAGGTCCTGTCTGCCCTGAAGCTTGAAGTCTATTGGCTACACAGACATGCAGACAAAGAATGACGAGGTGCCAAGTGCTGTGATGGAAGTACAGATAAGGTGCAATACAGAGGTGCCTTCTGACTGATGGTCCTATCCTACCCCCATCGCCCACCATTTCCAGCCATGTACCCACTCTTTGTGATGCTGAACATCACTAATCACATTATTATTTCATCTAGCCTTGACACCCTGATTATTCCTCACCATCCTCTCCCAGGGATTCTATGCCAGGAGAGGAAAAAGACTGGCCCTGACAGAGAAGAGAGAAACATAGAAGCTGTTGGGGAGGCACAACCACTAAGGAATCTGTAAGGAGAATACAGGATATTTGTGTTTTAATTGTCTTCAAACAATTATATTACTGATAAATACATCCCCATTCCTATCCCAAAAAATTTGTCTAGGGGGCTTCCCTGGTGGCGCAGTGGTTGAGAGTCCGCCTGCCGATGCAGGGGACGCGGGTTCGTGCCCTGGTCCGGGAGGATCCCACATGCCGCGGAGCGGCTGGGCCCGTGAGCCATGGCCGCTGAGCCTGCGCGTCCGGAGCCTGTGCTCCGCAACGGGAGAGGCCACAACGGTGAGAGGCCCGCGTACTGCAAAAAAAAAAAAAAAAATTTGTCTAGGGAAGTCAGAGAAGGACTCACAGAGGAGGCAGTACGTAAGATGAGGCTTAAAAGATGTGTCAGAGTTGGCCAGGTAGATGGGGCTTGGGGGGAAGAGGATGTCTTCCCCAAGCCAAGACCTCCCCATTTAAGCCTCTCAAGCTGACGGTGGACTCAGTGTCTATAGACCCTGTCCTAGTTTCTGTAGCCCAAAAATTAAAGGAGGTTGCAATTTGGATGAGGAAAAAGGAAGAGGAGGAAAAGAAGAGGTAGAAGTTGATGGTTTCATCAAGGAAATGGGAGTTGAACAGGACTCAGGTGTGTCAAGCCCCTGCTGCGGGGCCACCCTCCTCTTCTGACACAATGTCTATACACTCGGTGCTGTATATGCATATACTGTGTTGTTTGCATGCATATCTTATCTCCTCCAACTGCAGGCTGAGTTTCTGCTCTCTCTTCAGCCCAACTGAATTGCCATGAATTTAAGTACTTAATAAGTATTTGTTAAATAAGTGATACAAGGAGTATAATTCATGTTTTCCTAGATGCTCCATTTGGAGGAAAGGATGTAAAGCAGGTGACATAATAAGAGTCATAATAATTCTTTCCCTGGCTCTGGCTCCACCCATGTATGAGTGAATTTGTTAGATGTTAACAAGCTCACCATATCTGTGATTATCCACCATTAGCCAAAAATGCTTTCTAAGTCACAGACGTTGAATCTGGGGAGAGGAACGGAGCAGAGATCTCACAATGGCTGGATGCAACGGAAGACTATGTTTGCTTATTTGGTCCAATGTTTCCTAAGCAGCTATAGATGGCTGACACTACTGTTTGCCATGAGAAATAGCATATGTGGAGTCCATAGAATTTCACGCAGGCTCTGCTTGGCCTAATAGCAGAGAATATCTGTTGACTCTACTGTGTACCAGGCACTATTAGAAGTGCTTCACTCCTTGGATCCTCACAACTGTAAGGTGGGTGTTATTTTTATTCCTGTTTTACAGATGAAGAAACTGAGATTCAGATAAGTTAAATATCACCTGCTAAGTGGCACAATTGAGATTCAAATTCCATTTTCCATGATTCCAGAACCCACAATTTTAAACACTTTGCTCTATTCCCTCCCACCTTCCAGAGGTAAGGAACATAACCACGCATGGGGAGGGTAATAATTGTAAGGTCACTGATCCAAGGAAAGTTGTTCTCGATTGTACCAAATATTCTCCCAGCTTTCCCCATGCACAATGGCTCAGTAATGTGGCTGGTGAAAAGAAACCAAAGACTAGGAATTTCATTTATTACCAAATATCTGTTTTCTGACGGAGTATATAGGATGTTCCACATCCTCTAGCCCTTAAGAGCAACAATCTCTAAAAAGTTTTACAGCTTCCTTTGGTTTAAATGGCACTGGCTCTTCCATGGAAGCAAACAGCACTGATCTTCAAGCATTCTGGCATCGTAAACTGCTGACTGAATTTTCTTTTCTCTAGCCAGAAGAAAAGGGGGAATGTATATACTCTATACAATGGAGTTGATTGTATAGAAAAAAACATTGCACTTCTTAAACTCAGGTTAAAAGTAGACTCATGGCATTGAGCAGAAGACTGGGATTGTTCATATAGGAGGTGGACAATAGAGAAGCTCATGAAACAAACAATCTGAACTGTAGTATTTATTTTTAAATAACAGCATAGCTTTATGACCTACTAATTCATATTACAACTCAAACTAGATTAAGGTCTTAATCCTAAAATTAAGGTGCTACCTGATAAGGTCCTTGAGAAACAGATATTGACTAAAGGTTTCTTTTTGGTAATTCACAAATTAGTTTCATGTAAATAAGCACCCCTGGAGGAGCCTGAGTGTGCTTTCACTAAGAATTGCTCAGCGAACACTTTCTCCCTAAGAGCACAAAGGTTAAAAAAAAAGTTGTTTCATTGTTGGAGTGATCATGGATTCTGAATGAGTGAGACTTTCCTATCACAATAAAAGAAATGGACGCATGGACCAAGCATCAAAAACATACAAAGGGGAAAATACCGTCCTGGAGTGCGAGCTGGAAACTGAGATTATCCACCAGTCAACTAACTGCGGGAAAACCCAAAACAGTGAAAATAAATCAATAGGTAGGCAGATTAAAAGAGCAAAATCGTGAGCTCCTGAGCTCTACAAATTCATTTGGGAAGAAAAATCTGGTGATTCTTTGAAATATGGATTTTGTAACACAGTTCCCATAGCTGACCCAAAGTCAGAATTGTGGGGTTTCTCCCTTCCTCTGAGTTTCTTTTTTAAGTAAGTTTTTCTGTCGTTTAATAAAGTCCACTTCAGATTCCACAATTTGGTAGAAGAGGAGGAATCATGACAACAGGGTTTATTGTCTGCACCTGCACAGGGCTGTTGCCATAGGGAGCTTTCATCCCTGAGCTAAATGGTTGGCCTAGGCGAGGATCCAGGAGACGGGCTCTGTTGAGCCAGAGCTCCACATGACTGGACATGAGAGCAGGAAATTGCATGGCCTTGTCCCTCCGACGTGTTCTATAGGCTCACACAAGAACTGAGACTATTTCTTCAGCTGTAACCCAAAGGGAAAAAAAGTGAAGCTGTTAACACTGGGGTGTGCTGTGGTATGGAGAAGTTTTGGCAAGCAGGGAAAAGAAGTCAAGAGGAAAAATACAGCTTTACTGACTTAAAAGGCAATAAGTGACATAGAAATAGGCAAAGTCTTAAATGGAAGGTACTTAGTTTCAATTATCTACAATCGCAAAAAGTAAGAAATGCATAAGTCCCCTTCATTTTGCTTGGCATCACGTCTTCGCACTTAAACTTGAGCAGTTATGCATATATGACATTTAGATTGTGGGAATTTCTTCAGATGTACCAATGAAGTCATGTTATAAAGAACTGGTTTAAGAAGAGGTAGAGACCTGGGTCTGAACTGGAATTCTGTCACCATGTGAGGTGCTTCTATTCACCCATATCTGTTTCTTTTCCACTTCAGATGGAGCTTGCACGTCTCTGTCACCTTGACATTAGGCATGGCCATAGGTCTTGTTCTGGCCAATGAAAAATGAGTGAAAAATGTTGTGTGTTACTTCAGGGTAGAATTGTTTGAGGGCTCCTGCAGGATTCTCCATCTTTTATCCCCTGGGCTCAGCAATCAGCAACATTCCAGATGGTGGTGCTTTCCTTAGCCTGTTGTCCAAACTAAGGACAGCATGGAGCAGAGCCCCCTGCAGACTCATGATGGACATGAACACAAATGAGGAACAAACCTTTGCTTTTTGAAGCCACTGGAGTTTATTGGCTATCACAGCAAAGCTGGCCTATACTACAGCCATAGAGTGCCTATGTGACTTTGGGAAAGCTACTGACATGTGCTATCCCTCAGTTTTCTCACCAGTAAGCTTTCAGAAAATGACAGCTTGCTCATCCTCATAATAAGAGCTACACTTTAATAACTATCTACCCTGTGCCAGTCACTGTCTTCCCTTTACCTATGTATCTCTCATCCTCACGCCAATCTTATAGGTGAGGTGTTATTGATCTTTTTATAGATGAAGAAACCAAGCCTCAAAGAGATTTACTAGCTTAATGAAAGTCAACCAGCTTGTAAGTAATCAGAACCAGATCTTTCTGATTCAGAGCTCTTACTTTTCCCACCATGCCTACTCCCCTAAAAGTAGTAATTAAGATAAACATCTTAACGCTAAAGAAACAAATAAAAAGGGAATAAATTATTTAGTTTTAAATCATCTTTCTCACTAAAGACTTGGTTTTAATGACTCCAGCTAAAGCCATACCCAGAAATTCCTAATCTGAGGTTGCCAACTTCTAAGGGTGTATTAAAGTAATAATATGGGTGTGCAAGCTATTCTCAGGATTCTGGAAGAAAAAAGTATACTTGCAGAGAGCAACATAGCTAAGCTAAATAAAAATAGCAGGTTTTTTTTTTTCTTTTTTATCAGAATTTATGGGTCATCTCACTGTGGTCCATTTAGCTTTCTCTTAGGAAGACAATATTTGTCATCATTCCTGAATAAAAATGCAGTATTTGTCAAAATATTATGTTTATGATGATTAAAAAAATAATATACAAGGAGCTCTTGGTTATAAAATGGTTGTTAAACACTATTATATCCCAAACCTCAGATTTTGACTAGGACAAGCCTAAATTTACTTTTTTCCATCTTTTTGCAACTTAACTCCTAGTAACCCAGTTTGTCCCCCTAGAGTCCAGAGAGGTACTAAGAAGCTGCACAGCAGGAAACATAGATGACACCACAGGAGGATGGCAAAAACTGCAGTATTAGTAGAGGGACCAGCAGGGGAGGGAATTCAGAGGAACCCATGAGGGAAGCAACTCCTCTGTAGTTAATTCGATAAAAGGAAGAGCTGACGGATGAAATGAAAGGGGCAGAATCAAAGTAACTTGTCAATTTGGGGGATATGATCACGACACCTAGAGTTTGGGAGAGGATCCATCTCAGAGGCATTTGCAAGAGATCTTTGTAGGAAATATGAATCAGAATGAATGAGAGGCAGTCAAATGAGGTTCTTTGGCCATGCCTCTCTCCACCTCCCACTTCTGGAAATTGGCTACTCATTTTCGGACTGATTAAACTAAATGTGCTCCAGGCGTCCACAGAGCAAACACTGTTAAATGTGTTTCAAAGAGACCTTTTGTCCAGAATTCTGGAGGACAGTTTCAGGTCTTGTCATCAAAACAAATAAGCAACTATACTATAGTCGCAGCAGCAGTAATGATAATTAAAGAAAAAATATCACCGAATATGTGCTGAGTGCCAACTTCTGTACTAAATACTTTAAATGCCATGTTTCATCTTACACTCAAATACTCTTATTTCCCCCTTTTAACAGAGAAAGGTGCTGAGAAGCAGGGAATTGGAGTAATTTGACCAAGTCACAGGCTTGTAAGGGGTGACACCTTCTTAGCAATGGCTCTCAGCCCCTGTGTTACACTGTCCCCTACATGGTGGCTGGAGATGAGCAAAACCACAAATGGAGGGTGTCATCAAGAAGGCAGAAGGGGACTTCCCTCGTGGCGCAGTGGTTAAGAATCCGCCTGCCAATTCAGGGGACACGGGTTCGAGCCCTGGTCTGGGAAGATCCCACATGCCACGGAGCAACAAAGCCCGTGCGCCACAGCTACTGAGCCTGTGCTCTAGAGCCTGCGAGCCACAACTACTGAAGCCTGCGTGCCTAGAGCCTGTGCTCTGTAACAAGAGAAGCCCCCGAAATGAGAAGCCCACACACCGCAATGAAGATTAGCCTCCACTCGCCGCAACTAGAGAAAAACCTGCGCGCAGCAAAGAACACCCAACACAGCCAAAAATAAATAAATAATATAATCAATCAATTAATTATTTTTTTTAAAAAAAGAAGGCAGAAGGGAACTGGTGTCTATCAAGTGCTGCCAGTGTGCTAACCACCCTCACACACTAGCTCATTAAATCCTCACAATTCCAGGGTTGCAGGAAGAAAAGGTATTATTATTCTCATGGTACAGGTGAGAAAATTGAGGCTCAGGGAGATTAATGCATTGGCCAGATAAGTAGACAAGGTGAGACACAAACCAAGGCAATCTACATCCATATTTAATGATGCTGCCTCTATAGCAAGTTGATTCTGATTAGACCTCAAAAAAAAATTATTTGCACAAATAAAATATCAAGATATCTGAACCAATTGCAGTTCATATAAGAAATACCTAGACGTTTGCTTGGAAACTCAGTATAAAGCCATTTTGTGACATGGCAACTAAGACATCAATGTGATACTGGTCTATGTTCTCAGATGGACAAGTTCTTCTGTGTTTTTCATTGATCTGATCACATCTGGAACACTGTGCCCCCATGATAGGGTTCTAACTCAAGGTGCTTATGTCACTGCATTCTCCAAGTTCAGAGGCAAGGTCCAAGCTCTCTGAGTGGTGCTCTGAAAGCCCTCTTCATTTGGTTTAAGGTAAGGGGAAAGTGGTCCCTCTCATCCATGGTAGGTAGTTGTGGAAACAGGGAGAAATCGATATGTGTATAGCTTTATTCAATGAAATCTTCACCACCAGCTTCTTCTTTCTTGCGATGAATTGTCTTCCTTCTCTTACCCTGGTAGTGAGTGTGTGATGGGCTGATGCACATCCTATAAGTGTGCCCAGCACTTCTTTCTAAGAAGTGTCTGGGACACCCATGTAGGGTCACGAAGGCTGTGCACAGCACGCACAATTCCAGAGTGTACTGTTCACAGACCATGATGTGAATGGTGCCCCCCTGCAGTTGTGCGGCTTGGCAGTCCTATTGGCACATACTGCTTTGTTCTCTGTCTGTTCTCTGCTGAAATTAAAATACAAAAGACTGTTTCACTTACTTCTAGGTATTATTGTATGGATAAATTTAACATTCCAAAATAAAAGAGTTACAATATCAAGTGTAAGTTTAGTAAAATGGTGAATACTCTGGAAACCATTTCATAGGCGAAACCACTGAGATAACGGGTGACGTCTAAGTTAAACATGATAGGACTATGGAAAGTATCAATGTCACCAAATATTTGAAAGGATTTCATACAGTAGAGAGAAGAGCCTGAGAAGTTTCATGAGAGATAATTAGGAGAAGAATTTCTAAGATGATTTTTGGCTCAGTAAAAGAAAGAACTTTCCAGAATCAAACAACAATTAGAAATCCTACTGCAACAACCCTATGAGTAGGAGTACACTTCACACCCATGTTATAGAGAATGTGTCCACAAATGGAATGGGCAGTGTTTGATGGTAGAGAGCTCATTATTTCTAGAAATAATCAAGAGGAAGAATCAGAAATGTTTTAGAGGAGATCCTCACACAGAGCTATATTAAACTAAACGGATTATAAGGCTTCTCCTAGGAAATCTTAACTCTGTGAACGCATGATGGTGGCAATCTCCTATGATCCTCCAGCCCCGGAGGAAGGAAATTCCTTCACCTCCCTCCTGGAAGGAGGCTGAGGCCTTATATGAAGTGCTTGAACCAACCCTCATATGTCACAATTTCAAAATTTCTGTCAGGTCTTCTGTAACTAAGCAAACAGCCACAGAGAGTATATGTTTTAGTAAATGACCTATAGTTTTCACTCCTGGAAGACCCAAGAGTCACAATTTGAAAAGGGAGTGGGAATAGAAATAAGGAACCTAACACCTCTCTGTATATTAATGAGTTCTGCTGATTCCACTGTGTCCAATCTAGAATGTTTTTCCTCCTCCTTAAACCAGGAGTCAAAAACCCAAAAGAGGAAGAAAAACATAAGACACTAGGGGTGGCAGGCCTGTAGCAGATGAGGTCATATGGTCTGTCTAAACCTGGGCTCCAGAGCTCAGCTGTTTGTTGCCTTCTAGAAATGCCTTGTAGAACTTCCAAAGAAGCTAAAACGCCAGATGTTTTTGGTGAAATTTTCTCATTCTTAGAACATTATGTAAGTGAAACAAAAATTATCTGTGGTTAGAATTCTGCCCACTGGCTTCCAGTTTATGACAGCAGATGAGGACTCAACTGCCTCTGGAAAGGAAGGCTTGTCCTTCAGAGAATGTGGGTGGGAGGTCCATGCATGCATCTATGTCTCCACGTGAGCCAGCATATGTCTACTGGGCGACTGAAGCTAAAGCAAAGTATGACCAGCTGTAGTGATGGGAGGATCTAAGGAAGGATCCGTTAGGGTTACTCCCCGACGTGGAACTGCTCTGCAGGATTTGAAGGGCTACATGCCGTCCTGCACTGTCCTGCTGGAACCCCTGCACGTTCCTCTCTCCACCCAAAATCAAACTGGGGGAGACCACTGTACCCTCAGGTGATTCAAGCCCCTGTAGGTGGGGAGTACATTTTCCCCAAAGGCTACATGAAATTTCTCAAGGCCAAGTTTGACAAGAAAGACATTCTTAGGGAGAAGCAGAGATCTTAGGAAGTTCAGCAAAGATAGAAACTGGGGATGGCCACCAGGAGACCCTCGAGAATGTTTTAATTCCTTGGAAGTTTTTCCCTCAGACTGGGGGAAAAGTCACACTAACTGTATAATTTTAAGTGTCTTTCCCTGAATAAGGTAAAACCCTTTAGTTCACAGCACATCTGACTTCAGCCCTGTTTTTCTGGCAGCTTGTTCATATGGATTTCAGTTTCAATAGAATTTTGGTTAAACGACAGAGCACTAGAAACACCAAAAAAGTGACAGGTGCAGAATAATTCTGTTTAACTGTATGGGGGAATGTGTTTAAAAAGAATAAATGGAGAAAGAACAGAATTTGAGGTACGGTTAGATTGTAAAGGTAATGGATATTATATACAGATATTGTAATAATCTATTTTCTAATCATGTGTGTTCCCTAAAATTATAAACAAGTCTCAGAGAGGCAGTCCTCAATTTTCTAGATTGAGAAGAAATGTGGTGAGTAACTCCAGGGCTTCTGCATTGTTTTTCACTTACCTAGTGAAGCTTGACACACTCAGCTATTCAGAGAAATCCATCAGCGTGGAGAGGCAGCCACATGATGAAACGGCCGGCCAAGTCAGGCCAGATGGCGTCCAGCCTGAGCCGCCCCTGCACACAAATGGGTGTCAGACAAGGTCATCAATAGACCCTAAGCAATCCAGATTTCCCTACGCAGGGATGGTCAATGATGCAACAAGAATCGTGAACATCTGGGTGAGAACGTGCAGCTGCGCCTCCCCAGAGCTCTCTGGTCTCATCAGATGGCTGGCCTCCACTACTGTCTTTGGGGCAGGCCAGCACTGAGTGACTGAGTGCTAATGACTATGAACTGGAGGGTCATACACCTGAGGTTGTATATCTGGTTGTCAATCATTTCTCAAAGTTGGCACCACTGCACAGGCTGACAATTAGCCTGAATAAAAATAAGGTGATGTTTTTAGTTGCCCCAGGCAAATCGGGCAAGCAACCAAAAATTACCATCAATGACGTGGAGTTAAAAGTCATATCCAATTCCCACTGCCTGTGTAGGCGGTTTGCTATCTAATAACAGGTCCTCTGCTCTGCTTTTCTGTGGTTCTTTGAACAGTCACCAGTAGTGGAGCTCATTATCAGAACAATGAGTAACAACCCATTTTAATAAATCCAGCTTATTTGGGGGAACTTGACAGACAGGATTTGCGGTGATAAAGCAACTGATTTATCGGATAAAGACCAAAGTGCAAGACTGCCCTGCTGTCCAGTCTCCTCTGTGGATGTAAAATTTAGTTCATTACCATTACCTCCTGGGATAACATTAATTCCACTCTGTACCAAACATCAAATGGCAGCACTGGTAAACCTGTCAAGGAATAGAGCTACTCATCAGCAATTGACATAATATTTGACCTGCCTTTTTAGGAACTGGCAATAGTTACAGTTCAACAGCCATGGACATAATGAAGTTTTGCAGAAGTGCACAAGAAAAATCTATGGAAGTTATAATCCATTGCATAAATTGCTAATATTCTAACAGTGTTTGTGTAATAATGATCCAAACTTCTATAATTTTTTTAGGAAGAGAAGTTTAATTTCCTGCACTGTTTGGTTTCTTTTATCAGCAAATAGCTCAAATGTAAACTCTATAAAAGCCAAGGACAAATAAAAGGAGAGAATGTTAGGATTGAATTGAGGACATAAACTGCTGTAGGGTTTGCTTTCTGCACCTTAAGCTGGATAAAACCTTGGAATTTCCTTTCTCTCTTTCACTATCTTATTTTTTGCTACTTCTTTCTCACCAAGCCCATATGAAGTTCATTAGAATAATAACATTCTTGATTCCAATGCATCCAAAAGTGTATACTTTCAAGAAAACATATTTTGCCTGTCCAAATCGAATTACTTCTGGAATGGAAGTCACAAACTACTAAACAACTTATAATCTTGTGCATGTAGTGAAATCAATAAACTTAGAAATATAGATTGCTAACACTGCCAGGAATAGAGACTGATCTTAATTTATTTAGTAAACATTATTCTTATTGTCTCAAGGTGTCATCTTCCAAAAACTGGTTTTACCCTGTAATAGAAGAAAACTTTGACTTAAAAAAAATTGCCTCATCTATCTGCCCAAAAAGGTCTAAGAGGTATATGTGCTCTTGATGTGATGACAGATTCCTTTACATCTTTTTCCTTCAAAAGAAAACTTTGAGCAGGAATCTGCTGGCAAACACATCCAGAGCTTCCTTAGAAGCACTAAGTCTGACTCCCCACTACCACAAGCCAGCTGGGTGCTGAAAACTACCAATTCTGATAAAGCCCACCCCTCATGAAGATCCTTCAACGTTGAGGGATGGGTAGTAATATCTATAATTTTCCTATCTGAGACATGTGTTTTGGAACACGGAGATGGCTGAGAATGAAAACAGTGAGCTGTGGTTGCAATTCACTGACTAGGCGAGTCTTGCCCATTGGAAGAAATCGAAGGTATTTTTATGCCAAGTGCCACCCCCCCCCCACAGCACTTACTTGCCACAGGGTAGATGCTAAACAAATGTTACTTTCACTTTTCTCCTCTAATACTACTCTATGTTCATATAGCATTTCAAAGAACATGAAGAGTATTAACATGCATTATCTTATTTGACCCTCACAACACCGTTTGGATATCAGCTTTATTTTATGTTTGAAAATACAGACAATCTAAGAGGACAATCTATATAGCCCTAGGTCACACAGCTAGTCTTAGAATCCATAACCCTGATCTTCTGATTTCAAGACTCAATCTCCCCTTTACTGCACTGAGCTGCAAGTATTTGGTAATGCGTATCTGGTTATTTTCTATCTTATTTTTAAAATTCTCTTCACTGTATGCCTTCATACTTCCAGGGATCATTTATCATCGCCTTTGTTTCCTTTTCTGTCTGTTTCTCTGGTTCCCTGGTTCTCAGGTTGTGAAAGTATTACAGGTATAATGTTCATAGGTCTGTGATTAAAAGTTCTTTATGCAGGATCTTGTCCTCAAAGTTAAAGATACCCTACAAACAAAGCACATTTTATTCTGGACCTTGTTTTTCTTTAAGCACTTTTGGTCAAATATCAAACACAATTTGCATTTTGCTTGTGAGATGGAAAGAAACAGTTGTGTGGCTATAGCTATTATTGTGCCATTACCATTCTGAGGTGTTGATTTCGTGCTTCACATTTTTCCTGTGTTCTTAACTTGATGTCCCGTCTTGAATTTTTATTTCACTCTAATCATTTTTTAAATTTGAAGTCTTCTTTTTACTTTGGCAATTTCAGTTGGAACACTACGTTTGAAAAAATGTTCACAGAAAAACTGAAGGTTAAATCAGTTTTATTCTGTAAACAGTGCCTAAATTATCATCTCCTTCCCATAACAACCCAATTAATATGTTAGAGCATAACGGAAAAGCCAAAAACCGTGCTGAAAACGTAGAGCTAGTGCGACACCTGCTGGTGAGGAACAAACTGCATTTTGTCAACAGCAGCAAAAACTATTTCAGATGACGGTCCTCTTGGATACATTTTATTCCAACAAACCTGTCTTTCGTGACTATCCGGTATGTCTCAGGCTCTGTGACAGGTACTGGAACTACTGATAGGGCAAGATATGATCCTTCCATTCAATAATCTAACCATCTACTGGGGAAGAAATATCTGTCTGCACACCGATCTGTAGGGAGATTACAATTGTGTATGTCAGCACAGTAATTGGGTTGGAGACACACAAGATGCTACAGGGGCCTACAGGAGCAATTTACTCTCATGATCAGGGAGGGCTTCACAGAGGTGGTGATGCCAAAGTCTTGAAAGATGAATAATAGGTCTTCTGAGGCAACTTTTAACAGGGGCCAGTGTAGAATCCCAGAGCTGATCTGCAGATCAAGTTACTTTTATTTGTGTGTGAGATTGGGTGACTTTTCTAAGAGAAATAGGGGGATGGAGGGTTGGTTGCATTTTTTTTTTACCTAAGTCAGGGCAGGGAGGGGAGTATCCTATTTTTTACAATATTTTGGGGTATTTTTTCTATTAACATTTACTTTTAGCCTTGAATTTTTACTAAATTTCCTCCTGTTTTTAAAACCTTGCTTCTAATCTGAGAATTTGAAATCTAAGTACTTAACGCTACACCAATTTTTCCAAAGAGGTCAAGCCACTTTAACACCAGAACGTGGTTAACAACTTGCAGCCATTCAAGCAAGGTAGGAAGCAGGGCATGCGGAGGGGAAGGGGCTGCACCTTGGAAATCAGAAGTTATTTCAACTCACCTGGAGCACAGCGAGCATGGAGAGAGATGTGGCTGGAGAGCTGGAGAGGGCCCAATCCCAAGGGACTTTGAAAACTCAAGTAAGAAGTGTGGGTTTATGATCTAGGCTTCAGGCACCACTGGAAGGAAGATGTAAGCGTGACAGTGATACAATCAGATTTTCTCATTAGAAAAATCACCCTGGCTGCAGTGTGGAGGGAGGGAGGAAGACTAGTGAAGGCCAGGCAGGTGAAGTAGAAAGCTGTTTAAAAGAGCGCTAGTGACATAAGAACCTGAATTGGGGCAGGAAATGTGGGGATGGGCAGAGTAGAAAGTGCTTTGGAAAGGAGCATCAGCCAGTATTAGAGGAGGTCTGGATGTGGACTCTGAGAAACAAGGATTTTTAAAGATACTTTATGCTTATATGGCTAAAAAGAAAAAGAACATTTCTTTTCCTTAAACAAAGAGAGAAAACCCTGTCTCTTAACGCAGATCTCTTCTTTTTCTTTGTATGTGACGTTAGGAAAGAGTTAAAATATTTCTCATCACGTGAAAGCGTAATTGCTCCACAAGCCAGGCATGCAATTTTACAAACTAAATTTGGAGACTTTCAAAAAATATTGATTACACCTGAAAACATTTAATGCACGCAATTTGTAAACAAGGGCCCAGAGACAGCAATTTGTATCAACAGTGCCTAAGTACTCCCATAAAAACACCCACAATCTTTGGGAAATTCAGATCACCATAATATTTTTCAAAGGAAGGTTTAAAAATCTTAAATGAACAGATATGATTATAAACTGAGAAATTACGTATAATACAAAAGAGAGCATGGTTTCCCTTGCTGTCGAAGTAATTCTAAAGAATACATTTTGTCCATTGAGTATCAGAAAAAGGCATGCACTTATATTCATTTATTCTACAAATATTTGCTGGGTGTTTGGATGAATGAGCTGCCAAGAAAGATACAAATATGAAAAACAGTATAAATCCCTCACCTTCCAGGAATGGATAGTTCAGTTCATTTTTCAAAATATCTGTATGTACACACTACATACACATATATGTATGCGTATATGCACACATGTATGTATGTGTACATATATATCATATACATCCATCAAACAATAGTCTTAAAACCATAAAGTGTGAGGAAATTTTCTACAAATAAACTAAAAATCTCTTCTTCAGTAAACATATTTGACCTGTGACAGTTGAAGTGTGACAACAGATTATTTAATTCAAGTCTTTTCTATATAAAAACATAACTTTACAGCTTTAAAACAAACCTTATACTTTTAACCATCTATATCTAACTAACTAACCATCTATACTACCTAACAATATAATGTCCCTCCTTTAATTGGGTACATTAAATAAAACATAGAAGCTTTAAAAAAGAAATCAGGTAACTGTTGGATTAACAACCCAAAGTTATAATATATATATAATATATATAAACTTCTTTGGGTACTACCTACAGAAGATATGCATTTTTAAAATAGTTTCACTTAATACATTATGTGGTTCCACAAGAATAATTGTTATACACAGTATTATTATCAGAAAAAGTATGTATTGAGTATATTAAAAGCAGCACAAAGGAGAATAAAAATTCACAACATAAAGTGAGTCAATGTTGCTGGGTAATGTGGTTATAACCATAACTTGCAAACATGTATCCTATAGTAACTAAACAGGCAAGCTGAATTATTTTTACCTGTAAAAATATTTGATCAAGAAATAAAAATTAGGGCTTCCCTGGTGGCGCAGTGGTTGAGAGTCCGCCTGCCCATGTAGGGGACACAGGTTTGTGCCCCTGTCCGGGAAGATCCCACATGCTGCAGAGCGGCTAGGCCTGTAAGCCATGGCCGCTGAGCCTGCGCATCCGGAGCCTGTGCTCCGCAATGGGAGAATGCCACAACAGTGAGAGGCCCACGTACCACAAAAAAAAAAAAAGAAAAATAAAAATTATGTTTATTACAAAGTCTACTTTTGAATCATCTGCTTAATATCTACAACATGTATTTCAGATGCTAATTTAAATGTCATCAGGTGGCATTTATTCATATTTTGGAATTTTACATTGGTCTGAGATGCAAGAATTGAAAAAAAAACAAAAACTCCAAGTTTCTTATAAAAAACTAGCTTTGGCTACATTATCTTGATTTCTTTATGGGAATGTTTACCGCATCCTGATATATGAAGCGATGAGCCTTGGGGAGACCTTCAAAATGGCGGAGGAGTAAGATGTGGAGATCATCTTCCTCCCCACAAATACATCAGAAATACATCTACATATGGAACAACTCCTACAGAACACCTACTGAACACTGGCAGAAGACTTCAGACTTCCCAAAGACATATATTTTTTATTTTTTCCTTTTTCTATTTTTGTGAGTGTGTATGTGTACTCTTCTTTGTGTGAGTTTGTCTGTATAGCTTTGCTTTTACCATTTCTCCTAGGGTTCTGTCAGTCCTTTTTTTAGTATAGATTTTAGTGCTTGTTATCATTGGTGGATTTTTTTTTTCGTTTGGTTGCTCTCTTCTTTTTTTATTATTACTTTTTAATTTTTAAAAAAAATTTAATAATTTTTTATTTAATAACTTTTTTTTTTTAATTTTCACTTTCCTTCTTTTTTTCTCCCTTCTGAGCCATGTGGCTGACAGGGTCTTGGTGCTCTGGCCAGGTGTCAGATCTGTGCCTCTGAGGTGGGAGAGCCAAGTTCAGGACATTGGTTCACCAGAGACATCCCAGCTCCACGCAATATCAAACGGTGAAAGCTCTCCCAGAGATCTCCATCTCAACGTGAAGACCCAGCTCCACCCAACACCTAGCAAACTCCAGTGCTGGACACACTACGCCAAAAAACTAGCAAGACAGGAACACAATTCTACCCATTAGCAGAGAGACTGCCTAAAATCATAATAAGGTCACAGACACCCCAAAACACAACACTGAACATGGTCCTGCCCACCAGAAAGACAAGATCCAGCCACATGCACCAGAACACAGGCACCAGTCCCCTCCATCAGGAAGCCTACACAACCCACTGAACAAACTTTAGCCACTGGGGACAGACACCAAAAACAACGGGAACTACGAACATGCAGCTTGCGAAAAGGAGACGCCAAACACAGTAAGTTAATCAAAATGAGAAGACAGAGAAACACACAGCAGATGAAGGAGCAAGGCAAAAACCCACCAGATGAAGAGGAACTAGGCAGTCTACCTGAAAAAGAATTCAGAATAATGATAGTAAAGATGATCCAAAATCTTGGAAACAGAATGGAGAAAATACAAGAAACGTTTAACAAGGACCTAGAAGAACTAAAGAGAAAGCAAACAATGATGAACAACACAATAAATGAAATTAAAGATTCTCTAGAAGGGGTCAAGAGCAGAATAATTGAAGCAGAAGAACAGATAAGTGACCTGGAAGATAAAATAGTGGAAATAACTACTGCAGAGCAGAATAAAGAAAAAAGAATGAAAAGCATTGAGGAAAGTCTCAGAGACCTCTGGGACAACATTAAATGCACGAACATTCGAATTATAGGGATCTCAGAAGAAGAAGAGAAAAAGAAAGGGACTGAGAAAATATTTGAAGAGATTATAGTTAAATACTTCCCTACTGTGGGAAAGGAAATAGTCAATCAAGTCCAGGAAGCACAGAGAGTCCCATACAGGATAAATCCAAGGAAAAACATGCCAAGACACATATTAATCAAACTATCAAAAATTAAATACAAAGAAAAAATATTAAAAGCAGCAAGGGAAAAACAACAAATAACATACAAGGGAATCCCCATAAGGTTAACAGCTGATCTTTCAGTAGAAACTCTGCAAGCCAGAAGGGAGTGGCAGGACATATTTAAAGTGATGAAAGGGAAAAACCTACAACCAAGATTACTCTACCCAGCAAGGATCTCATTCAGATTCAAAGGAGAAATTAAAACCTTTACAGACAAGCAAAAGCTGAGAGAGTTCAGCACCACCAAACCAGCTTTACAACAAATGCTAAAGGAACTTCTCCAGGCAGGAAACACAAGAGAATGAAAAGACCTACAATAACAAACCCAAAACAATTAAGAAAATGGTAATAAGAACATACATATCAATAACTACCTTAAATGTAAATGGACTAAACGCTCCAACCAAAATACATAGATTGGCCGAATGGATACAAAAACAAGACCTGTATATATGCTGTCTATAAGACACCCTCTTCAGACCTAAGGACACATACAGACTGTGAGTGAGGGGATGGAAAAAGATAGTCCATGCAAATGGAAATCAAAAGAAAGCTGGAGTAGCAATTCTCATATCAGACAAAATAGATTTTAAAATAAAGACTATTACAAGAGACAAAGAAGGACACTACAGAATGATCAAGGGATCAATCCAAGAAGAAGATATAAAAATTGTGAATATGTATGCACCCAACATAGGAGCACCTCAATACATAAGGCAAGTGCTAACAGCCGTAAAAGGGGAAACTGACAGTAACACAATCATAGTAGGGGACTTTAACACCCCACTTTCACCAATGGACAGATCATCCAAAATGAAAATAAATAAGGAAACACAAGCTTTAAATGCTACATTAAACAAGATGGCCTTAACTGACATTTATAGGACGTTTCATCCAAAAACAACAGAATACACTTTCTTCCCAAGTGCTCATAGAACATTCTCCAGGAGAGATCATATCTTGGGTCTCAAATCAAGCCTTGGTAAATTTAAGAAAATTGAAATTGTATCAAGTATCTTTTGTGACCACAATGATATGAGACTGGATATCAATTACAGGAAAAAATCTGTAAAAACTACAAACACATGGAGGTTCAACAATACACTACTAAATAACCAAGAGATCACTGAAGAAATCAAAGAGGAAATCAAAAAATATCTAGAAACAAATGAAAATGAAAATACTACAACCCAAAACCTATGGGATGCATCAAAAGCAGTTCTAAGAGGGAAGTTTATAGCAATACAATCTTACGTCAAGAAACAAGAAAAATCTCCAATAAACAACCTAACCTTACACTTAAAGCAAGTAGAGAAAGAAGAACAAAAATACCCCAAAGTTAGCAGGACAGAAATCATAAAGATCAGATCAGAAATGAATGAAAAATAAATGAAGGAAATGATAGCAAAGATCAATAAAGCTAAAACCTGGTTCTTTGAGAAGATAAACAAAATTGATAAACCATTAGTTAGACTCATCAAGAAAAAAAGGGAGAAGACTCACATCAATAGAATTGGAAATGAAAAAGGAGAAGTAAGAACTGACACTGCAGAAATACAAAGGATCATGAGAGATTACTACAAGCAACTATATGACAATAAAATGGACAACCTGGAAGAAATGGACAAATTCTTAGAAAAGCACAACCTTCTGAGACTGAACCAGGAAGAAACAGAAAATATAAACAGGCCAATCACAAGCACTGAAATTGAGACTGCGATTAAAAATCTTCCAACAACAACAACAAAAAAATCTTCCAACAAACAAAAGCCCAGGACCAGATGGCTTCCCAGGCAAATTCTACCAAACATTTAGAGAAGAGCTAACACCTATCTGTCTCAAACTCTTCCAAAATATAGCAGAGGGAGGAATACTCCCCAACTCATTCTACAAGGCCACCATCACCCTGATACCAAAACCAGACAAAGATGTCACAAAGAAAGAAAACTACAGGCCAATATCACTGATGAACACAGATGCAAAACTCCTCAACA
This sequence comes from Orcinus orca, assembly GCF_937001465.1. Classification (NCBI taxonomy): domain Eukaryota; kingdom Metazoa; phylum Chordata; class Mammalia; order Artiodactyla; family Delphinidae; genus Orcinus; species Orcinus orca. The sequence continues at coordinate 147,883,168 of NC_064559.1, read as the reverse complement.
AAATACTAGCAAACAGAATCCAACAGCACATTAAAAGGATCATACACCATGATCAAGTGGGTTTTATCCCAGGAATGCAAAATTCTTCAATATATGCAAATCAATCAATGTGATACACCATATTAAAAAATTGAAGGAGAAAAACCATATGATCATCCAATAGATGCAGAAGAAGCTTTTGACAAAATTGAACACCCATTTATGAAAAAAACCCTCCAGAAAGTAGGCATAGAGGAACTTAACCTCAACATAATAAAGGCCATATATGACAAACCCACAGCCAACATAATAAAGGCCATATATGACAAACCCACAGCCAACATCGTTCTCAATGGTGAAAAACTGAAACCATTTCCTCTAAGATCAGGAACAAGATAAGGTTGCCCATGCTCACCACTATTATTCAACAACGTTTTGGAAGTTTTAGCCACAGCCATCAGAGAAGAAAAAGAAATAAAAGGAATCCAAACTGGAAAAGAAGTAAAGCTGTCACTGTTTGCAGATGACATGATAATACATAGAGAATCTTAAAGATGCTACCAGAAAACTACTAGAGCTAATCAATGAATTTGGTACAGCAGCAGGATACAAAATTAATGCACAGAAATCTCTTGCATTCCTATACACTAAAGATGAAAAATCTCAAAGAGAAATTAAGGAAACAGTTCCATTTACCACTGCAACAAAAAGAATAAAATACCCAGGAATAAACCTACCTAAAGAGACAAAAGACCTGTATGCAGAAAACTAGAAGACACTGATGAAAATAGTTAAGAATGATACAAACAGATGGAGAGATATACCACATTCTTGGATTGGAAGTATCAACACTGTGAAAATGACCCTACTACCCAAAGCAATCTACAGATTCAATGCAATCCCTATCAAACTACCAATGGCATTATTCATGGAACTAGAACAAAAAATTTCATAATTTGTATGGAAACACAAAAGACCCTGAATAGCCAAAGCAATCTTGAGAAAGAAAAACAGAGCTGGAGGAATCAGGCTCCTGGTTTTCAGATTATAATACAAAGCTACAGTAATCAGGACTATGGTACTGGCCCAAAAACAGAAATATAGATCAGTGGAACAGGATAGAAAGCCCAGAGATAAAGCCATGTACATATGCTCACCTTATTTTTGATAAAGGAGGCAAGAATATACAGTGGAGAAAAGACAGCCTCTTCAATAAGTGATGCTGGGAAAACTGAACAGCTACATGTAAAAGAATGAAATTAGAATACTCCCTAACACCATACACAAAAATAAATTCAAAATGGATTAAAGACCTAAGTGTAAGGCCAGAAACTATAAAACTCTTAGAGGAAAATATAGGCAGAATGCTCTATGACATAAATCACAGCATGATTCTTTTTGACCCACCTCCTAGAGAAATGGAAATAAAAACAAAAATAAACAAATGGAACCTAGTGAAACTTAAAAGCTTTTGCACAGCAAAGGAAACCATAAACAAGACCAAAAGACAACCCTCAGAATGGGAGAAAATATTTGCAAACAAAGCAACTGACAAAGGATTAATCTCCAAAATTTACAAGCAGCTCATGCAGCTCAATATCAAAAAAAACAAACAACCCAATCCAAAAATGGGCAGAAGACCTAAATAAACATTTCTCCAAAGAAGATATACAGACTGCCAACAAACACATGAAAGGATGCTCAACATCACTAATCATTAGAGAAATGCAAATCAAAACTACAATGAGGTATCACCTCACACCAGTCAGAATGGCCAATCATCAAAAAATCTACAAACGGTAAATGCTGGAGAGGGTGTGGAGAAAAGGGAACCCTCTTGCACGGTTGGTGGGAATGTAAATTGATACAGCCACTATGGAGAACAGTATGGAGGTTCCTTATAAAACTAAAAATAGAGCTACCATATGACCCAGCAATCCCACTACTTGGCATATACACTGAGAAAACTATAATTCAAAAAGAGTCATGTACCCCAATGTTCATTGGAGCTCTATTAACAATAGCCAGGACATGGAAGCCACCTAAGTGTCCATTGACAGATGAATGGATAAAGAAGATGTGGCACATGTATACAATGGACTATTACTCAGCCATAAAAAGAAATGAAATTGAGCTATTTGTAGTGAGGTGGATGGACCTAGAGTCTGTCATACAAGGTGAAGTAAGTCAGAAAGAGAAAATCAAATACTGGATGCTAACACATATACATGGAATCCAAAAATCTATCTATCTATCTATATATATGGTTCTGAAGAACATAGGGGCAGGACAATGATAAAGACACAGATGTAGAAAATGGACTTGAGGACACAGGGAGGGGGAAGGGTAAGATGGGACAGTGAGAGAGTAGCATGGACATATATACACTACCAAATGTAAAATCGATAGCTAGTGGGAAGCAGTTGCATAGCACAGGGAGATCAGCTCCATGCTTTGTGACCACCTAGAGGGATGGGATAGGGAGGGTGGGAGGGAGACGCAAGAGGGAAGAGATATGGGGATATATGTATCCTGATATATGACTGATTCACTTTGTTATAAAGCAGAAACTAACACACCACTGTAGAGCAATTTTACTCCAATAAAGATGTTAAAAAAAAAAGCAATGAGTCTTCATGAGGGTCAGATTAATAAGCAATGTTGCCAAACATGCAAGCTGTTTTGGCCCTCTTCCGCCCTGTGGGGGACCAATTGTCCTTAACCAGTTTTCCCATAAACTTTGACACGCTTTACATGTAGCCAGGTGGATTCAAAATAAGGGATAAACTGCTTTCTCTTTTGATGTTAATGAGTGAAAGAAAACTATTTTAAATCTATTGAAATCTTTGGATGTATTTAACCATCATAGGCAAGATGATTTTAAACTAAGCTTTGATTCATATAGCCATACATGTTTCACCCTTGGTTTTACAGAATTGTTTAATCAGTTTTCAGTAAGATCACACACGTATATTTCCGCAAGATTTAGAGATGCAATCTGTTTTGTAGTAAAATACATAAACTGTTGAATGAAGGAAGGAAGGAAGGAAGGACATCAGTTTAATGAGTGAGTGGACTTAGATTATAACATTTCTTCTAACACAAGATTACACCAAACACTGTCATCTCTCATTGGATCATTGTAATGGCCTCCCATTGCATATTCTGTACACCAGTGGTCCCCAACCTTTTTGGCACCAGGGACCGGTTTCGTGGAAGACAATTCTTCCACGGATGGGGTTGGGGTTGGGGTGGCTCAGGCAGCAATGCGAGCGATGGGGAGCGATGGGGAGCAGCAGATGAAGCTTCGCTGGCTGGTCCGCTGCTCACCTCCTGCTGTGCGGCCCAGTTCCTAACAGGCCTGGGGGTTGGGGACCCCTGCTCTACACAGCAGCCAGAGTGGTCTTGTTGAAACAACTCAGATCATGTATTTCCTTGACTTCTTCCTGTGGCTGCCAGTGAATTGCCAGTGATTACATCTCAACTTCTATTGGGGCCTCCTTCTAGTCTGTTTCCCTGTATTGCAAATACCAAAAAAGGCAAGTTTTATGCCTTTCCCTTCCAGTGATGTTCAAGGCACTTATTCTCTGTATAAACCACTCCCTGCTTTACAAAGTGTTTTTATTTCTATATCCAAACCCTAATGGGTACACTTCTAACTGAGATTAAAAATCTAAGTATTTCCACATCTATAAGGCTCCCTGTTACTGTGCTGTCACCTTCTATTACTCTCCCTCCTCCTCAGTCACAGCTCCCTGATCTTCCTGAAACCCACCACATGCTCCTTCCTCAGGGCTTTTACTTGCTATTCCCTCTGCCTGGAAAGATCTACATCCAGATATCTATCTGCATGCCTGACTCCCTCATTTCTTCTAGATCTCTTGTTCAAATATCACCTTCATGGGAGGCATCCCTGACCAAGCTACATAAAATAGCAATTGCTCCCAACCCTCGCTTGCCCCTTACTCTGCTTTATCTTTCTGTATAGCTCTTATCATCACTCAACATCCCATGTACTTACCTGTCTATCTGCTTATCACTGTCTCTCTCCACTAAAGTGTAAATGCTATGAATTTACGGATGTATATTCATTGATGTATAACCTGCCTATAGAACAATGCCTGTCTGAGAGCAGGTGCTTAACAAATATTTGTTAAGTGAATGATGTTTATTTGAAGTAGTTACAAAAGGTTTTCATCAGATGGGAAAGGTAGAGGTTTTCACAATTTACCAACTACTTACTATGTGCAAGTGCTAGTCTCTACCTTACTTGAGACAAAAGACCATCGCCCATCCCTGGACAAACAAACAGAGCAGTGGGAGTCAGACAAGTCAAAGGTAATTGTAGTCAATTATACCTCAGTACAACTGGGAAAAATCGATGATTGCCATTCATTCACTCATTTAACAGGTATTTTTTGAGCACTTAATTGAAGAGAAAGAAAATTTTCACAAGCTTTCTCTGGGCCAAGCATTGTGGGAAGGCACAGTAAGATTTATGTAATATATTTTATGGCAACCCAATATGGTAAGTAACTATTATCCCTGACTTACAACCAAGAAATCTGAGGCCTACTAAGGTCCCAGGTTACCCCACTAGTGAAAGATAAAGATTAGACCCTAGTTCTGTCTGACTCAATACTGTTATTCTGCTTAAAGGGATGTGGAGAAAAGCCATCTAACCTGTTAGTGAGATCAGAACAGCCTTCTGGGGTAGAACACTGACTACCTCCAAAAGTAATATGCTGGAATTAGGCAAAGATTGGAGGGTAGGGCATGCCTCCATGAATGGCGTGCATGAAATATCGTGATACTCTACTTTCCGTACAGAAAGAAACATGGGTCTTCTGGGCTTCTGTTTTCATTAATCAAGTAGGCTAAATTTTGGCCCTCTGAATTACAATAAACACACACACACACACACAAACACACACTCACACACCATTAGAAACAATGGCAAAATCAATTTAATATGCGATATAACCCAATCATGCAAGGCAAATAATCAGCATGAAGGAATTACATATAAAGATGAGACTGAGGAAGATCTAGTATTCCAGACTCTAACAAAAGAGATATGATTGCCTATAAACAATATTTTCCATTTATAGCATATAATTAACTAACTTACGTGGCAATTAAATTACATGCCAATTAAATAGAATTGCAAGTTTTAATAAAACAAGTTAAAAACAAGTGGAAGTTATTACTGAAGCACGTCAATTGCTTTTTTTTCTACTAAGTTGAATTGACATTCTAAAAATTAATACTGACCTATGTTATGCACTTTCAGTATTTAGAATATAAGTATAAGAATTAGGCTGCTAAAAGTTTTCAAGGTAAAAATTAAATAAGGTTAAGAGGGTTACATGCTTGTTTCATCCAAACGAAATAATATAGGAAAATAAGTGTTTTGATGGATTGGTTTTACTTTTATTTTTTTAAGCACATCTTTTTTTCTCTTAATCATCCAAAGTGAGGTTTTCTTTGAAGCACGATGGCATGAGCTGAGCTTTGATAGAACATACTTGATCCAAATATCAATTTTGTAATTTATAGTTAAGGTACAAACGTGTATCCATACCTCTGTGTGTTCTTCTGGGACACAATTTAAACTTCAGATTAAATATATATATATGATATACATTGTGTGTGTGTGTAACTTGAGAAAGAAAATTACAGGTAGGAAAACCTAACCCACCTTTATACTTTTGATTCCTCAAACATTTGAGTGCCTGCCCTTGGCTAGCACTCTGTGAGGTCTTATTCCTCGACTCAAGAAGCTTACGTTCTAGGGCTTCCCTGGTGGCACAGTGGTTGAGAGTCCGCCTGCCGATGCAGGGGACACGGGTTCGTGCCCCGGTCTGGGAAGATCCCACATGCCGCGGAGCAGCTGGGCCCGTGAGCCATGGCCGCTGAGCCTGCGCGTCCGGAGCCTGTGCTCCGCAATGGGAGAGGTCACAAAAGTGAGAGGTCCGCGTACCGCAAAAAAAAAAAAAAAAAAGAAGCTTAAGTTCTAGTGCAAGACAGTTAAATGGAAAGATGAAAATATTCACTCTTCCTGATTAGCAACTGCTTATCATACTAAGATTCAGCCATTCCATCTTCTTTCCTATTCTGTTTTTTAAATTTATAGAAATTTGCTTTCATAAATGGTTTGAGTGACATCTGATGAATAGCTGCTCCCACATTCCACCTACTTACCGGAGGGAAGAATGTCTTGCTCATCTTCTAAATACTGCACACAGGAATACATACAAATCATCTTAAAATTAATCAAATGATTACTTTCCAACTTTATCTGGAAGAAGGATTATAAGTGGGGAATAAATGGCATGGACAGGAGTAAAGTAAGTTCTGAGTCTGAAGGGCAAATCAGAGGGGAAGGCTGAGCAGCACATGCTACATTCGATTGGCTAAACTTAAGTAGATGAAGCCAAGTGGTGAAAATAAGGCTGGAAATTGAAGGTTGATTATGGGTTTGGTCCAGGGTTAGGTTTCATTGAGGAGCTTTTGTAGGACGGGGTTTGAAGGTAGTTGAGGGTGTTCTAGTGACCAGCCTAGGCTTGATGGAATGTGAGGGCTGGTTAAGACCAATGGACTGAGGGGCAATGAGGGATCGAATGAATGAAGGGACTAAGTGAAGGTGAAGAGCAGGTATAATTAAAATAAGGGAAAAGGATTTTAAACTACCTCTGCTCTGGAAGCTGATTTCTCCCCTCTAATCACTTTAGAAAGGAGTGAAATTTTTCCAGTCCTCACCCCCTGGGTACTGGAAGTGACATAAATGAGGTCACAGTCACAGTAATAACACAAATTCTGTTATTTGAATTCAGTCACTGGCTCAGGGCATCCAGCTCCCTGAAAAATCTTCCCCAAGTATTTCTGGGGGACTCAGGGCTGTCTAGACTGAGTCTACTTTCCAAGAACCTGAGTGCCGCTGCTTTTCTACTGGGCACTCCAGTCCCCCAGTCTGCCTCTGGCCACACCCCACCCTTGGGAAAAATGGGCACAGTGCTTGGACCCACCTGGTTGCAAATTCCCTATTCCTTGGTGAAATCATAGTGGCCTGAATTTTTACTTTTTTTTTTTTTTGCGGCACGCGGGCCTCTCACTGTTGTGGCCTCTCCCATTGTGGAGCACAGGCTCCGGACGCGCAGGCTCAGCGGCCGTGGCTCATGGGCCCAGCCGCTCCGCGGCATGTGGGATCTTCCCGGACCGGGGCACGAACCTGTGTCCCTTGCATCGGCAGGCGGACTCTCAACCACTGTGCCACCAGGGAAGCCCCGAATTTTTACTTTTAAAATGCACTGTGAGTAAATTTTAATGCAACAATTAGGGTATGTTCCACAAATTAATACACAATGAATATTTATTGATTTATTCAAGAAATGTTTGCTAAGTTCCTTCTGTGTGTGAGGTACAGAGACGGATTTAGGAAATGAAAGACAGAGCCCCAGCACTCAAGAAAGTTACACCACTCTGGTCAGAGAAGCAGGCAAATAAATAGTAAACTGCAACAGCGTACAATGTGCTTATTTGTTTCTATGTTTGTGGTGTGTGTGCATGGGTGTGTGTAGACCCATCTTCTTCCAAAAAGAATTTAAAACCCTAGGCAGGGTGGCAAGTGTTCAGTTTTACTCTAGGAGCACAGAGGAAAGGTGCCTGACTCTGACTAGGGGTGGTTAGGGAAGACTTTCTCCAGGAGCTTATCCTGTTGGAAGGCCTGAAATTCCATGTGCTGCCTTGACCTCTTTGAGCCTCACAAGGCTCTGAAAGTTTAGCCATTGAGTTCCTCTGCTCTTGCCAGATAAGCCCTCACCTGGCGGGAAAGTCTCCCCACCCAGCTAGTTCCTCTATCAGTCGGACCGGCTGCAATCTATCCCGTCCTCAACTTAATGGGTTTTCCCTCAATGCCAGCCTGTGAAACGCTTCAAACAGACAAGTCACATCCCCCAGTGGGAACCACGGGGTCCCCTATCCTCTTGTTCCTACAAGGCCTGCTTCCCACACCCCATCTGACTTCTTCTGCCCCCAAGTGCACCTCCCATGTGGCCCCGCAGCGCATTCAGTGCCCTCTTCTCCGGGCTGCGAGGATATGTGACTAATAACTCTTGCTAGTCTCTTCTAACCAGTGTTGGGTTGTGTGTTGAGCCATCTCACACTATTTAGGGCAAGAGATCCCTCCTTCACCACCTGGGTGACTAGAAGGTGATCAGAACAGTCATGTCAGTTAAGTTTTGATGAATGAATAAGATTTAGGGAGGTGGAGAAATGGAGAAAAGCATGTCAGAACAGAGATATAAAAGGCTATGGTATATTGTAGGAAGGACCAGTAGGTTGGTAAGACCCGCACATAGTGAAGGCTGAGGCTAAAGAGGCAGGGCCCTTTGTGCAAAGCTATGGAGCTCATCATTCTTCCTAAAACACATTAAGAGATTTTAATCAGGACTTTTACAAAGAACACTCTGGCAGCATGTGGTCAATGGATTTAAAGTAGGGCAAGAATAAAAGCCGAGCAGCCAGTGAGAACGCCATGACAGAATTCCAAGCAGGAAGCACGGACAGTTCAGACCAAGGCACTGGCAGTGAGTCAGGTTCCATAGTACAAAGAGAATAGAATCCATTCAACTTGGTGGCCACCTGGATGAAGGACTGGGGACACAGGAGAGGGAAGAAGAGGGAATGACTGCTGGACCTTGGTCACCAGGTTCAAGTTGTCTTCATGCACTGAGACAGGAAATACAAGAAGAATAAAAGGTTTGTGACTGGGAAGAATTCAATTCTGGACATACTGATTTGGAGAGGTTTGTGGAACATCCAGCTGGTTCCCAGTGGGGAGTCCATATATAGGCCTTAGAGCAGGTTGGAGATAAATGTTGGAGAGTCATCAGCTCAAAGGTGATACTAATGCCTGTGTTCAGTATAAGGGAATGCATAAAGACAAGGGGGATGCCAGTCAAGGACAATGTACACAGGAAGGAGTCACAGAAAGTAAAGCACATCCACATTTAAGAGGTGAGTGGAAGAAGCGATGTTTGCAAAGAAAACTGAGAAGTGTCCAGGGGTATCAGGAGAATGATGTTCTGGAAGTCCAGATGGGAAAGAAATTGAGGTGTTTATATTTTAAAGGAGATAATGAAGATACAGGATTAAGGGGATAAATGATAGAGCAAAGTTCATGAAGAGGCCAGAGCAATGGGATTCAGAGAAAAGACAGAAAAATTATGCTTAATAAGGGAAGTTATCACTTCCAGTGAAACAGGAGATAAAGACAAAAGGATGCACATAAATTTGTGTGAATAGGGTTAGTATTTTCTTCATTGAGAGAAAAAAATTCCAGATAAATTGCCTACCACTGGGTGGAATAAAACTCTGGAAAACAGTGTTCCTCATTTGGTTAACCAGCAGGCTGATGATAAAGAGGCAAAAAAATTACAGCCACTTTAGAGTTTTCATTTATGTGGAAATGTAATTGGATAGACATAAAAGGAACATAATCTGAGATGCACTTAGAGGCTAGTGATAGGTCTGTAAACAAGAATATGTGAAACCAGTTAATAAACTCAAAACCTACTCTAAGATGAAAGAAACTGCAAGACATGTAAAAACTCAAACTACATGTATAAACTGTGAAATAGAATTGCAGTGTTAATTTCTAAGAAAATAATAGTTCACCAAATAATACAAGGGTACGATTTTGTAAAAAAGCATTTGTCACACCTACTAAAACTGCTTTGATTAGAAGTGATGTTTTCAGTTGGATCTCAGATGTGATGCTGCAATCAAAATAAACGTCCAAAACAAATTGATGAACCCAGGTTCATCTTGGGTTTTATTTTAACCGTGAGTGAAGTCTGAGAGTTCATTACTAGGAATGTAAACACAAAATTTTCCCAAGATCAGATAGTTCTTATCATCTGAAGAATACTTAATCTTTTTAAAAGAAAAGAGAGTATTTTCAGAGGACAATGTATTATTTCAAAAAACAAGAATAAAATAAATAAATCATTATGATCCACTTAGTGCAAATTTAGTACAAATACACTATAATTTTCTATGGAGCATGTCATAAGAATAAATCATGAATTATCAACACAGGTAAGAACTAATTCTGAATGTGCAGATGTACAATTACAGAAGATTCAAGGTAAGATAAATGTATGACTCTGAGATGTAATGTCACTTATTTTGATTTTTGATATTAAACTCTAGATCTTTTATTTTAGAAAGCATTTCTCTTAAATAGAATTTAGCTACTGATTTGTCAGAAATAACTTTTTGTTAAAAAATATTTGAGGGCTTCCTTGGTGGCGCAGTGGTTGGGGGTCCGCTTGCTGACGCGGGGGGCGCGGGTTCGTGCCCCGGTCCGGGAGGATCCCGCGTGCCGCGCAGCGGCTGGGCCCGTGGGCCGTGGCCGCGGGGCCTGTGCGTCCGGAGCCTGTGCTCCGCGGCGGGAGAGGCCACGGCAGTGAGAGACCCGCATACGGCAAAAAAATATATATATATATTTGAAACTGTTGGAAAAATAAAAATGTTGGGGGAAATTATATATATCCCCCCCACTAAGATAAAACATTTTGATAAATACCTACCAGGTATGTCTTGCAATGCATTAAGTAAACACAGACAACTATATGGAAGTAGAATTATATTATGTATATTCTGTATCTGCTTTTTAAACTTAATATTCTTAATACTATGTCTTGAACATCTTCCCATGTTAGTAACTAAAGATCTACAAGATCATTGTAATTGCTACATTATGTTACACTGTATGAATGTATTAGCTTTTTAATCACTCAGTTGATGAAAATTTAGGTTGTTTCCATCATTTTACTATGATGAGCAATGCTGCAATAAAAACAATCTTGACATGTATCTCTACACACATGTCTATCTGTTTAGGATAAATTCCTGCAGTGGAGTTAGTGGATTAAAGGGAATCCACATTTTAAAGACATTATCTGTTCTCCAGAACAGAAACAATTCTCTACTCCCATCAATAGTCCTTTGGTGCCCACTTCTTGTACTACTTAAGAGGTTGAACAACTCTTTCCATAAGTTTGGAGCCACATGTATCTATTTTTGTACAGATTATCTACTCATGGCCACTTCTCTTGTGGGGTGTTCATCATTTACTAATTAATTTGAAAAATTCTTTTTTAAAGTCTACTAATCTTTATCTGTTACTGGAGATCTTTTTCTACTTTTCCTAATTTGGTCTTCCTTTCATAATTTGGGCTTTTGAGTAATAGTAGGAGGGACTTTTCACCTCTCAAGATTGTGAAAATATTCTATCATGTCTTTGTTTTCTATAATTTCATTTATTACATTTTAAATGTTTGAACCATCTAAAAGTCTTTTGATGTTGCATGTGAAGTCAGATTGTAGTTAGTTTTTTCCAAATGGGTAGCCAGTTCTCTCATTGAGTAACTTTTCCCCCACTGAAAAGCCTTTTTTATCACCCACAAAAGTGAGAAACCTTTCTAGATTCTATTTTGTTCCACTGCTCTATGGTTATTCTTGGACTATGTCTCTACTTTAGTAACCCTAACCTTGGGGAAAAATATTTCATATCTTCTGGAACTTGTTCCAACTCTTTTTTTTTTCTGAATATTTCTGGCTATTTGCCCTTTTTTACACACACACACACACACACACACACACACACATACACGCACACACACACTTTAGAAACATTTTTTCAGGTTTCTAAAAAGTCCTATTGAGATTTTAGTATGAATTACTTTGACTTTCCAGAGTATGAGGGGAAGGAAAATCTTCACATGAATCTGACCAAGAATTCTTTCTTTGAGTGTTCTTCTATGTCACCCAGGAGAGTTTTATAGTTGTTTTTTTTTTTTTTTAAGATCCTGTACATTTCTTGTAAATTTGGTCACTTATAATTTACCATTTTTGAATTAGTAATAGTTGTATTGCCATTGTGAATGGGATCTTTTCCCATTACATTTTCTAACTGATCAACTGTTTTGTATTAAATTTTTGTATATTTATTATGCAATTAGCCACCTCTCTGAACTCATTCATAGTTTTTCTATTTGTTCTCTTGCATTCTCCAGGTTTTAAATAACAGAACTGTAAATGATTCTTCTGCACACTCCCTTCCAATATCTGATTATGTAAAATTTAAGAAATTTAAAGGATATGCTTATTACTAGTACTTTTCATTAATTTTGCATAGACATAATATATACTATCAGTGAATAGACTTAGCTCTTTTGGTTAGCTCAGTAAAGATTTCCCTAACTACTATTTTTTCCCTGGGTTTTTTGGAGGGGGCACACATAATTCAAAAGTTGCATTTGTATTTGTTTTTTATTTGCTCTACCTTATTTTTTTTTCTCATCCCGTTTCTTTACATTTTTGGAGAGGGATAAAATTTATCCATATGACCAATGAAGTTTTCTGTAGTCAGTAATGCTGACCTGTACCTCCTATTTGTAAATAGAGAATCTGTGTTGGGGGTTTCCTTTTATTTTTTGCATATTTCAGGATGCTCCCTCTTCATTCCTCCCCTTTTTCTCAACTTATTCTTTATGGCTAATAAAAATGAAAGAATAATTATTTAGACACATCTTTGTGTAAGACAGAGTGTTAATAAGTACTTCATAGACATTAGCTTGTTTAATTTGTACAAACTCTGAGGTAGATGTTACTACCATGTTACATGTAAGGAAACTGAGACTCCAAATCACTAGGCAACTTGCCCAGGACTCCACAGCTAGTCAGTAGTAGAGCCAGGATTTAAAGCCAGGTCTTTTGCCTCCATAACCCATGCTCTTAACCCTACCAGAGGGTTTCATGTGCCCTGGCTCTCCTCCCTGCTCATGAGGGAGCTCAGTTCTTTTCAGATATACATCTGGAGTGAGGTGGTCTCCTAAGTGCTTGTGCCAGTTGCAGTGCCTGCTCAACTAGGGCATGAGCATCTTCTGCTGTCACCTACAAATTGGCACTTGCCATCTACCTCTACAATGATCAAATTATGAGCCACTGCAGCTACTGACATTCAACACCCACTGAAAGGAGTTCAGGGCGGAGATCAGGAATGAGCACTCTGTGCTCTGGGAAAAACTGGCAGAACAGGTCTTCAGATAACTATTTTCAGGAGAAAATTTTATGAGCCCAATTCTTGCATCTCCTCGTATTTAGAAAAGCACTAAAATCCTTCATGGTGACATCTGCTCCTCGTGACTAGCAGTAATCTTCTGCAAAAAATATGTGCTTGATTGTATGTACTCCCCCTTCACCAAAATCACACATATACTGACCTCCCCCACCCTACCTCTTGGGAGCAGTTTCTCAGAGCTATCTGGTCTCCCAGGCTATAGTCTTCATTCTGTCCCAAATAAAAAACTTAACTTGCAACTCTTACATTGTGCTTTTTCTTCTTTTTTCAGTCAGCAGCTCCACAATTCTTAGTCTGGCTTTGCTACAGTCAAATGTTCTTTGCATGAGTGCTGTATACTCTCCAGCATTTGCTGCAACCTGAGAGTCTGCTACTCTCCATCCATCTACAAGGCCATCTCTGGGGTGACTGTACATCCGAGAGTGCAAAGTTCCCCTTCCTCCTGAATCTGCAGTTGTACTAAAAATTGAATCCTGTAGTCTCTAAAGGAGATGAGGGATCCTGAGGGCTGGGCATACATCCCTAGCTGGCTCAGATAATTTCTGTGTAATAAGGGGTTTGATTCTCTAGGCAGTGTATCTCTTGTGGCCTGCGTTAGAGGCAGTGACTGAGCGGAGGCTTTTTCTTACCTACTCTGCAGCTAATGTGGGTCAATAAATCAAATGACTGACACTGAAGTTAATATAAATTCCCAACGGACTTTGGTACAGGGTTTCCTCTTATCTTTAGTTATTAGTAGTGTCGCAGTCTTTGTGGGTATTTTTACATGAAACTAGCAAAGGATAAAATCCAAGACTGCTCATCTGTGGCCACATTTGAAACACAATTAATGAGCATCTGTATCATGCAATCAGTTTGGGATCAGTGTTAGACTCCCTCTTTTTTTTTTTTTTTTTGCGGTACGTGGGCCTCTCACTGTTGTGGCCTCTCCCGTTGCGGAGCACAGGCTCCGGACGCACAGGCTCAGCGGCCATGGCTCACGGGCCCAGCCGCTCCGCAGCATGTGGGATCTTCCCAGACCGGGGCACGAACCCGTGTTCCCTGCATCGGCAGGCGGACTCTCAACCACTGCGCCACCAGGGGAGCCCTAGACTCCCTCTTGAAGAACATATGTGGACTGTCCCCATCAACACCTAGTGGTCACTGACACACGCCAAAGTGGATCTAGATTTCTTTCTATGATACATTTCCTAAGCTCTTTCCTTGGATGGAGGAAGCTCCCACAATATGAGCTATTCCTAAGCCCTATGGATTAAATTGTCTTATGACAATTTTAAATAACATTAAAAAAAAGTCGCTCTACCAAAAGAAAAGGTAGTGTTGGAGAGAGAATTAAGGATTGAGCTAAGGTGTTTTCCTGTCTGTGAGACATGGCTGAGGAGGCTGAGAGCGCCAAGGTCAAAGTGACCTGATCGGTCTTGCTGTTCTTGAGCTGTCTTGTGCAGAGAAAAAGCTTTTACACTGTGAATTGTGGAGGTCCCTTGGAACACATAGGATTTCTTGTCTCAGTAAAGCTGAGCTAAGGACATTATACAATGCTCCCTGATTTTTTTTCCCTTTCAGAAGCATCCAAGTTATTTTGGTACTTCTATGGCCAAAGCTACTTTGGATAGCAGGAGGTAACAAATGCATTGAAATATTAAATGTGTAACTGGAAATCCCAAGCTACACTAGGTGCCCCTCATCTGTATCCCCATGTCACCCCTTTGTGATGGTCAGTTTTGTGTCAACATAATGTCATCATGTTTTATGTGTTTACAAAGAGTCACCTGATGATTTTGAGTAGAGTACCCTCAATAACGCAGGTGGGCCTCATTCAATCAGTTGAAAGCATTGGACAAAAACTGAGGTTTCCCAGAGAAAGAATTCTACCTAATACTGCAATATAAAAACTCTGCTAGCCTACCTCATAGATTTAGACTTGTCGGGCTCCATAATTGTAAGAGAAAATTCCTTAAATTAAATCTCTTTATATATACACATGTTTTACTCAGCTCTCATCCCTACTCAGCTCTAAGCTCAAAGATGTTGACTATGTCTTATACATCTTTGTATCCTCAAATTCCAGCATGGTGCCTTCTGAAACTCTAAGTATTCAATAAATACTCTGAAATAATGGATAAATGGATAAACCTTTGGCATGACAGTTTGCCTTCTTAGGCTCAGGGTGGCTGATCCATTTGATCTTTTAACACATTATATGATCCTAAGCAAATACAATTCTAAGGTCAAAGCAAATAGGAACAGAAATTCAGATGGTTGAAACGCAAAATAATGCTTGTTGATTCTACAAATTATTCTCTACTTCGTATCAGGGACAGCACTGATGAATGCGGTAGTAGCCCTTGGTCTATAAGCACCAACAGTGCAGTGAACATAGTTTGCTGAAAATTGGGACAAGAGCAGAACTAGAACGACAAGGAGATTTGTACAGGGAACATGCCCAAGGCTACATAACCATAAATATGGTAGTTAATGCACAAACTTTGGCTAGTTTTGCCTTTGAAATTAACTGAACTGTATCAATGGATTGTGCAGTGTTAAGTGAGCAGTATGCCTTAGCTTATTCTATCGATGAGGCAAATGTGAAAACAGATTAAACTGACTTTTGCAGAATAATTATTCCTTTATCTTTTTGAATGGGAAGGAATCTTCCATTTTGAAATGTATATAAAATGCTAATCTCTAGATTCATGACATTGTTTAACAATTTTTTCAAACATGCTATTTTTCACTCTACAAGACTCTAACCTGTAAAAGAAATAATAAATAAACTTGGAAAATGCTAACAGTAAAAACACTTCAGCCATGGCACGTAGAGCCAGAAGCCAACGACAGCCCTCAATTATAGAAGTTAGCAGTGCTTTCTGTTCACTGTGAAAGCAGGATTCCACATTCAAACAAGAAATTGTCATTCAACAGAACAAATCAGGTCAAGAGAATCAACCATATGATATACTAACAGATAGGAGGCTGTGATCACATGAAGAAAAACAAGAACAAAAATAACAATCAAACCTCATTTCCTGGGACATAATATTGATGGCAAGATTTCTAGGTAATCATTCCTTAATTTAGTTGAGATAAAACTTCCAACGCAGAACACTGTTAGGAAGTAACAGTGATGTAAAAGTGATGTAAGGCAAGTACTATATGTAAGACAAACTAGAAAAACAGTTTTTAATTTCCTCTAGAATTTACTGTAGTTACCATGTCATAATAACAAAAGCAGATCATTCTTAATGTGTAAATTCATTTATTAATTTAAATAAAAATATATGATCCCCACCACATAAACAGGTAACTCTAAATCTACTTTGAAGTTGAATCAATCAATAAGCATCTATTTGGAAACTATGCACCTAGTATCATATTATATCAAAGATAAGACTCCTGTCCTCACAGAATATGGATCATTGGTAATCAATCATTAACCTAGTGAATGTCATAATATATTGGGGAATATATTGGAAAACTAACAAATTTCTCTGGACATCATTTATCTTGCCCTTCTGAGAGACTTGTAGATCTAGATGAGATTAGTTTGGAAAAGGTGTCTTATTTAGTCCAGAAAATCTTCAGAGTCCAATATAGTTCTGGGCTAATCAGAGACTAAAGAACCTTTATAAGGTTCTTTTTTTTTTTTTTTTAAGATTTTTGGATGTGGACCATTTTTAAAGTTTTTATTGAATTTTTTACAATATTGTTTCTGTTTTATGTTTTGGTTTTTTTGGCCCCAAGGCATGTGGGATCCTAGCTTCCCAACCAGGGAACAAACCCACACCACCGGCACTGGTAGGTGAAGTCTCAACCACTGGACCACCAGGGAAGTCCCTATAAGGTTCTTATAAAGAAGTAGGCTTGGAAATCAAGCAGTCTTACTTTGAATTAGCATGTTTTAGTCAGTATGGAATCAATGATCAAGTATCAGTTAGGAATTTCTGTAATGCCCTCCAATGCCAAGTGACCACTAATATTCTATTTCCTACTATGATGAATCCTTGATGAGAGGCAGAAGGCATAAAGAATATTGCCAGCTATAAAATAAATTGCACTCCAATGTCTATGATTGCTAAAGATAAATTTTTTTTTTTAATATAAGAAACTCACTGAATCAAATGAATGCTAATTAAAGCAAATGTAGTGTACGTAAAACTGAGGTAAGAAACCTTTAATTACACAGGAAATCTGTGGAAGGATTAATCATTTTAAGAGAAGAATCATTTTTCCAGTAGCCCCACTGCTATGAATGATATCTTCATGAGCCTGGGCCACCTTCTCCAATGGATACTGGGGACCTATTACTGGTCTCAACCAACCAATTTCCATTCCAGCTTGAAGGGCTGCTGCAAACTGCTGAAATTCCTCCTGAGGAAAAGAAAAAGTTTTTTCAGTAGAGGAACACATGACTTCATTTTCAGAAGCATTAAAATTTTTCAGAATCTAAGAGAACATTAAGAATTTCTCACAAATACATAGCTTTTGTCAACTTGTCCAGAACTACAAAAAAAGTAGTTCTCTATAGGTTAACCATTAGTGCAACTTGTCTGTGACGGTCTCAGTTTACAAAATACCTATCGTCCTGAAGTATTAGTAATTGCGAATAGTATCTCCTTTCTCTTTCATAAGTGCCTTGGCTTGGAAAATAAAATTATACTGTCACCCTATCTTCTAGGGATTATCTTCTAGGGATGTTATCTTCTAGGGATTAATCCTTAACCCACTTAGATAACTAACTTTAACATCTACTTAAATCTTCAGTCTGCCTGACTAGACAAATTATATCAATGTTTAAGGTACCAAAATCAGAGTCATTTCTTTTCCTACCTTGGTGGATGAATAGAGAGCAACTCCTATTATGCTAGATTCCTTTGCCATGGTGTCCCGTGGGTTTATTTCAATAGGACCCCTGCTGCCAACAACCTAGTATGAAAAACAGCATGTCTATAGTTAAAGATGACTGCAAAATAGAGTTAAATTACGATAAAACTACAAAGTGGTAAAAAAAAATGAAATACTTACTACTACTCGTCCTCCATGTGACAAAAGATTCAAATCGTTGCTAAGATTTACATTAGCTAGCATTTCAATAATGACATCAACTCCTTTTTCACCAACAGATTTCTATATAATATAAAAGAATGCAGAGTAGATTAGGAAAAATAATCTATATATCATAGTCCCATATATTACAGAACTGTGTTTCAAATGACATAAGATGCTATATTTTAAAGACTAATAATGCAAATTTTAAGATAATGTAATTATATAGTGATGCTGTAATTCCAAGGTACTAGCTACAACATCTAAAATGATAAAGGTCTGTATTAAATAAATTGCTATAATGAAATAAAATTTGTCCAAAATTTTCAGGTGCTTAGACTCAACTTGACTATAAAGTACTTTTTCCTTAGCTGAAAATTTTCTATCTTCAAAATGTACTTCAATAGAGAAAGAAGGAACAAATCAAAAATCCAAAACTGGATATTGGGTTTCCCATTTTTATTAAAAAACAGAAAACAAAAGAAAAAAATCACTGGCTGTTTGCTGTTGCAGGATTTTGTGTGTGTGTGCATTCAGTTTTGTTCTAAGTGGTCTACAATCAGCTTGGCAGACTATTTCTTTTCCTTTGGGCTCTCAGAGGTCGGTTCCCAGCATCTAAAACTGGATCTTAAATAAGCTATACATATCTACCTTATATTCATTTATTTTAACAAAAAAATGAATACCTGTGTCAGGCACTGTGAGAGGTACTAGAAATGCCAAGATGGACATAAAGAGCTCAAAACAAAGTGAGGAAGATGGAAAACACTACAATCTTCGCTGTGATGTGATGGGCTAAGTACTATATTAGCAGAAATAAACCACAGGTTACGGAGGGAATAAAAGTTACAACTCTGATCACCTGTAAAGGTCAGAGAAAATTCCACAGAGATGATGACCTGGGCCCTGAGGGATGAGTAGGAGTTCCTTAAGTAAAACAGAAGGAAGAGGGCGCAAGAGGAAGTTAGACATGAGGCAGTCGGTCTAGACAAAAGAAACAGAAAAGCAAAGATGTAGGGACTAAGAGTACAGGTTGGAACTGGAAAGTGGCCCAGCAGAGCTGAAGTACGTATCTGGGAAAGAGATGGGGGTGGGGGAAGAGGTGGGAGACAAGAAATTGCAAATTGGTTCAGACTGGGAAAACACACCAAATGCACGTTAAAAGATTTGGACTTTTGGGGGGCAGGTGTTCATTAATGAATTCTTGTGCCAGACACTGTTTTAGGCACTGGAGGTACAGCAGGGAACAAGAAAGACAAAAATTCCTATTCTCAGGGAGCTCTCATTTCAGTTATTTCTGAAGACTTTTTTCTTTCTTTCTTCCTTTTTTTAAACAGAGAACCAAATAATGCTGGAGACAGTAGAGAAGACAGAGGGGAGATTAGCTCAGCTGGGAATAATAGTCAAGGCTGAAGAAGATGAGGACTAAACTAAGTCACAACGATGACTGGAAAAGAGAAACAGAGACGTATATGAAAGGCATGTCAGAGAAGACACTGATAGATGAGGTGACCAATTTGATGGGTAGGAGGGAGAATGGTGATTAAACAACAGGGACAGGAAATGAAATGTGGGTTTCTGTCCTGAGGGACCAGATGAGTGTCAATATCTAGTAGGCTGATGGCGTGAAGGAATGAAACAGGCCAGAGGTAGTGTTGGAAACCAACAGTATAAGGGTACGTATGAGATGAATCAGGATGGAGGTGCAGCACCAGAGAAGATTAGAGAGCAAGGGGGAAGACCTAAGGAATACCAACATTTAAGTAAAATGAAGAGAAGGGAGACTGAAAATGAAGTCGGAGAAGTAAGAAGAGAGCCAGCTTCTAGGAGGTGTGGTCAGGGTCAGACAGGATGAGGACTGAGCCAAGAGCAGCTGCCTGGTAACTAGGCGCTTACCAGCACCCCTGACAAGCCCTGTAAGTAGCTGGGGTGGAAGCAAAACTGCAGTGGGAGGTAAGGAAGTAAGAGCAGTAAGTACCCCTGACTTTTTCAAGAAGTGTGGTGGTAAAGAAGGGGGAGATAAAAAGTTAAGAGAATGTTTTTGGAGAATGAGAGAGACTTAAGCATAAGGAACCAGTAGAAGAGACGGAATTAGACTGTAAAACAAAAACATATTCTTAAAATAACTGACAATTTTTCATCTCTGATACTGGTATCGTGAGTGCACACTCAATCAATTTTAGGTTCCCTCAACATATAACAAAGGAGTGCCTTTACTCAGTTTTTTGGCAAGATGATTTAGTGGTAATAAACTCTCAGTCATATTTTTCCTCAGTTTGTAATGACCTTGTTTACACAGTAATCAGTACCTGGAATGTACCAATTCTTTCTCAACATGAGCAAGTAGTTTGGGGATTAGCAAAGTAATAGGTGTTTAGTAAACTGCTACTATAGCACAAATGGAGAACTTCAGAATCTGTTTGAATTCTGTTGCAGCAATGGAATGGATGCAATAATAACTAAATTCTATCTCGCGCTTTGGATGAGGTAGTGCTCACTCCTCCAAAGTATCCAGTAAACAAATAAACTTTACTCCCTAGGCTAAACAGATCCAATTTTTAATCAGTGGATAACTTCTCTTCTATGGAAAATATACACCAATAGAAATTATATTAAGACTACCTTTTTGTGGCCAGAGGTGGGGTGGAGGTGGGGGATGGGTGACGGGTAAAGGTGGGATCAGAAGGTACAAACTTCCAGTTGTAAAATAAGTAAGTCATGGGGGTGTAATGCATAGCACGGTGCCTACAGTTAATAACACTGTATTATATATTTGAAAGTTGCTAAGAGAGTAGATCTTAAAAGTTCTCATCACAAGAAAAAAAAAATTTATAGCTGTGTATGGGGACAGATGTTAACTAGACTTGTTATGGTGATCATTTCACAATATTCACAATATATATTAAAAAAAAAAAACCTGCCTCACAGCTGCAAATACAAAGCTGTGGCTTTACTTAAAATGTGATTTGCATTAAAGAGTACCAGTTTTTATAGCTATAAGCCTCTAGAGAGGCTATATTTTACTTAGTAAAAATAAACAAGACAGAAATGATAGTGAAGGTTTGAAAACTAGACATCTCTGTTAAACTAATTAAATCTTTAAAACACACATAAGCAAAACAAACAACTTTAAGAGAGTAGTTGATAAAAGAACTTACAAAAAAAATGTCTCCCATGAAACAAAATTTTACTTTTATAAAATTATAGAACAATTTTACCTTAATTTTATCAATGTAATTAGCTTCTTTGTGATTAAACACTTCGTGGGCTCCATTTTGCAAAACAATCTTTTGTCCTTCCTCAGTACCAGCTGTGCCCAAAACCTTTAAGCCATAAGCTCTAGCAATTTGGCATGCTGCTATTCCAACCTGAAAAACAAAATATGGCCCAACATTTTAGATTCTTTGCATCCCTGCAAACATTTATTAAATACATATAATGAACTTTAGGTTCTTCTAGGTTCTAGCTATTGTTAAGAAGTTTAAGAGCCTAAACAAAGAAATAAGAACAACAGCTAACTATTACTGAGCATTTATAATATGCCAGGTATTACACTCAATACTTTCTATCTATTGCTTCATTTCATCCTCACAAGAAGCCTATGAAGTAGATATTGTTATTGTCCCTGGTCCACAGATGAGAAAATTGAAGCTTATATATATGGAAACAGGAGCTGGACCAAATCAGATTGCAGAGCTTGAGTCTGTAACCACTGCACAAAATGTTCATTTAGCATCTGCTTTGTGCAAAAGATACAGGGTTTAGAGATGATGAAAATGTGCTCACTGACTTCATACTTTAATTGTACATATAAAATATTACATAAAAAAGGTAAGGCCTCTACCACTTAAGTGGAGGAGACAGGTACATACATGGGCAAATTAACTTATTCACTAATATGATGAATGTTTATTATTTATTATGTGCAAGACATGATTCTTCATGCAAGAAATTTATGTTCTAAGGTAGGGGGAAGATAATAAACACATGAAAAAATAAATGAATAAAGTAAATTCAGAAAATGAAAAGTACTTGAAAAAAATAGAACAGCCTATTGGGTTATAAAGAGATAGGGAAAGGGGCCAGTTAGGTCATCAGGAAAGGCTGCTCTGAAGAGGTGAGACCTGAATGAAGTGAGGGATAAGCACGTGACGGTCGGGGAAGCTTGCTGGAGATGTTGTAGGCAGAATGGTCATGGTTGAACCAGGAATGAGCTTGGGGCCTTCAAAGGTCAGAAAGAGGGTCAATGTGGGACTTCCCTGGTGGCTCAGTGGTTGGGAATCCACCTGCCAATGCAGGGGACACGGGTTTGATCCCTCGCTGGGGAAGATCCCACATGCCCCGGAGCAGCTAGACTCGTGTGCCACAACTGCTGAGCCTGCGCTCTGGAGCCCGCTGGCCACAACTACTGAGGCCCGCATGCCTGGAGCCCGTGATCTGCAATGGGAGAGGCCGACGTGGTGAGAGGCCCGCGTGCCGCAATGAGGAGTGGCCCCCGATCGCTGCAACTAGGGAAAGCCCACATGCAGTGGCAAAGACCTAATGCAGCCAAAAATAATAAATAAATAAATAAATTTATTTTTTAAAAAAAAATGAAAGAGGGTCAATGTGGCTTGAGGGCAGGACATGTGGGACAGCAGAAGAAGAGGCCAGAGGGGCACAGAGAGGCCAAGGCACACAGGGCCTTGGAGGTAAAGGCTTTGGATTACATTTAAGAGCCATGCAGAACTACTGGAGAGTTTAAGCAGGAGAGGGATATGATCCAAATTAGGCTTTTAAAAGAAATTCCAATTATATGAGAGGCAAAAGGAAGGTAGGGGGAAATGGGAGTAGGAAGACCAGGCCTTCCTTATAGATTGAAGGTGGAAGGTGAGGAAAAGAGAAAAATTAAGGATGTCTCCCAGGTCTTTGGCCAGATTAACTGGGTAGATTGACTGGGATAAGGAAGATTAGAGAGGATCAAGTTAGTGAGAGCATCAAGAATTCACTTTGGGGCTTCCCTGGTGGCACAGTGGTTGGGAGTCTGCCTGCTAATGCAGGGGACATGGGTTCGAGCCCTGGTCTGGGAGGATCCCACATGCCGCGGAGCGGCTGGGCCCGTGAGCCACAACTGCTGAGCCTGCGCGTCTGGAGCCTGTGCTCCGCAACAAGAGAGGCCGCGATAGTGGGAGGGCCGCGCACAGCAATGAAGAGTGGCCCCCGCTCGCCACAACTAGAGAAAGCCCTCACACAGAAACGAAGACCCAACACAGCAAAAGTAAATAAATAAACTCCTACCCCCAACATCTTCTTAAAAAAAAAAAAAAAAAAAAAAAAAAAGAATTCACTTTGAACATGCTGAGCTGTATATTGCTCACCTAACTGAAGATGTAAAGTCATCAGCTGAATATGGGTATGGGCTAACACGAATTCAGAATTGGAAACGTAAATTTGAGATTCATCAGTTTAAAGCCACGGGACTTGATGAAATCACTAGAGCACTAGATAAATGTGCTTAGTATAAAGGAGAAATAAAATTATTTTAGGAATATAGATAAAAGCAATTATTTAAATTGCAATACTAGGAAATACGTTTGATCACATGCCAAATGAATGGCACAGATAAGGGTCCCATACATTTAGAGCAAGCTTTCTCAAACGTGGCTCTATTGGGCCGGGTATCTCTTTGCAGCGGGGACTATGCTGTGCAGTGAAGGATGTTTAGCAGCATGCCTAGCTTCTATCCACTGGATGCCAGACCACTTTACCCAGTTGTAACAACCAAAAATGTCCCCAGACACTGCCAAATGTCCCCAAGGGGGAGAAGAGATGATAGAAAATCACCCCTTATTGATAACCACTGGTTTAAAGGAAGGTAAAATGATTATAGATTGGGCATGATAGAAAAGAATTAAGGTGAAAAATGACGATAGAAACTAATTAAAATTGTAACAGAATCACAGACTCCCAGGCCTGAAATAGACCTTAAAGATTGCATGGCATATGGGAGTGATGAGCCTGAACCCACGTGGGTTACGGTGAGGATCTGTTTGATTTCACCAAAACAAACACTGGGAACTCACTGTCTACTGAGTGCAACAGACATTCAATTCCATGAAATAACAATACACTATGTGGTTAGCATGACTGATTTTTGCTACTTTAATTTTCAATTAAAAAAACAGGGGGCTTCTAATAAAACCACATTTCAACCTAAGAGTTAATGTAAATATACCTCCTTATGCGCTAACTACTTCAAAGGGGCACTCAGTAGCTATTTTAAAGGTGCTGTTTATTCTATTCTTGTCAACAATTATACTAACAATATTCCTTCAATAGATTATATGTCATGATGTGTCAACTATTTTTTCTTCTATTTATTTTGCTGACACTAAAATAGGGCACTCCCCACCAACATATCGGAATAATAGCTGTGTTCATACATTCTACACCATTTTAAATACACAACATAATCCCAAAGGAATTTGATTTAAATGAGGACAGAAAGTACAAACAGAAGCAAGACAAAACCCAGCACTGTTTCCCTCTGATAGGGCAGGGAGGATCAGAAGTGCTTCACACACCAGGTCGCCAGCCTATCCCCGCCAGCCGAGGATTTAACAAACTCAGCCAGCACAGGGAACAGTGCGGATTCTGCCTTTTAAAAAAAAATCATGGTGAAGCAACCTGGCTTTTTACAAGAGAGTAAAGGGAATAAAAAGAGATTTTCTTTAAACTCTTCTCTCCCCTTCCTACTGAAATCTCTCCCTTTGATACAGAGCACAAGGTTAGCTCTCTGAAAGCCAAAGCAATTTAAATACATGAATGTTTGACAGATCCTTTAGTTATTTAGGGTTAAATTTAATTTAACCCCCAAATAGCCTCTTCGCTGAAGCTAAACAATGGCCGTTTTTTGACAAGGTATATCTGTCATATTTTCTCAAGCCCCAGAAAGACAATCTTGGTGTTTTTTAGTAAATAGTCTGATCTGTGAAATCCTTCAGAATTAATCTACTGAAGGTACACAGGAAGCTGGGTGTGAAACCTGGTGATACGTTCACATTAAGTAACAGATAATGCAGAGGTCTGAATTCTCTGTTTGTATTATCTGGCCACGTTTAGAGGTAAATTCACATTTTCAGGATGCCTCTCATTATTCTGGGAACAATGTGGCATTAATAGGTTACTTCTTTCCATCTACTCTCTGGAATACACAGTGCCGTGAAAGGGTTAAGCAGCTTCCTCAAGGTGAACCATCCAGCCCCAGGTCCTGTATTTTAAAACTGCGAAATCCTGTCTCCAAAATTTCTAAAGCCTTTATGTGCAGGATAGAGGTCATGTGGATTTCTTGTTAAATTCCAACCTCAGAGCTCTAACTTTTCCTCTAAGCTCCTCCGTGGCAGATTGACAGCCAGTTTCTTGAAGAGGTTTCTGACAGCCTTGCGTTGCGTGATTTCACTGCAGGGCTGATTTTATAAGTTCTGAGTCCCCCTCCCCCGCAGCCCCATTAGCATTTTAAGCCATGGGTTGCGGTGTGAGGGACACAGCTGTATACTATGTACCCCACGAATGTCATCAAAGCGCAGCAGGCCAGGAGGAAGGGAGCTAGAAAGGACAAAGACTCGCAGTGTGGCTTTGCAGTGCAGTCTGGGGCAACAGCGGTAAAGCTTTAATGAGCCTTAGTTTCCTTATCTAAGGGAATGTGGAATTTACATTAACCTTAAAGAACTGTTTAAAATTCTAAATAAATATTCTTGTAACATTCACTACTTGAAGAGAAAAATAAAGCCAGTTTATCTTGGTCCATACCCAACACAGGTGGAAAACCTAATGCATACGTTTTTGACCTGGTAATCTATTGAATTTATTAACCAAGAAATGCTAAACTAATGACAGGGAATCACCTTCAGAAGACGGAATTTAAAGAAGCCTCGCTACAGAAAGAAAAAAAGCACCCTTGACTATATTTACAAATTTGGCTTTTAAAAACAACTTAAAGAAATACAACGTGAAACGCACAAACGTAAGCTCTTTTAAAAATAAACTTAAAGAACAAATACTTACCCCTCCACTAGCCCCATGAACCAGAACACTTTCTCCAGCTTTCACACGGGCACTGAAAAAGAAAGCATAGCTTCATCACCTTACTCTGGAGCTAATTAAGCTCAATGCTTGTCATAATTCTTAAGAGAACTCTACCCTCAGTTCAACTAACACTTACCCAAAGAGGAAACTCATCGTGATATATAACCCAAGATATTCTCTAAGCTCCACAGGATCAAACAATGGTTCTTCAGAGCCACAGATAAAAGTAAACCTTCAATTCACTTATTCATTCAACAAATGTTTATTGGAAGTCTATCACGTGCTAGGCACCATTGGGATGCTGGGATCACGTTATTGGGCTACCTTCTCAGAGGCCTTGTTGGTGTGTTAAGTGAAATTGCTTCACCTAGAAGAACTGGAGTCCACCATTCATTCCCACAGAAAGTGTCACAAAACAGGGTCGTTACAGCTCAGTCTTTATTCCACGGTAAACACAGAGTGATACCCAAGTAAACACAGCAGCTACTGCCTTCCTTCTCCATGCCTCTGAACATCTGGCTGCACAGCCTCTAAGCCCTCGCTTCAGGAAGCAATGCTGAGTCAGCGATGGTAAGAGAGTATAAAACACAATAAATACTGTCACACAGGTTCCCCTGTCAGCCCCTAAAATGTCCAGACCCTCTGGTGAAATGACATATTCTTTTTACTTCTGGTTCATACCACTGTTTTTCTATTACACTGAAAACATGGAACATGGAACGTGCAGCAAGACAAAGAGGGATGCCTTATCATTTCAGATGGACAAGTGCTGATGTCGCAAGCCAGCAACCAATGTGTGATCCAGATCTGACGCCCAGCAAGGATCCTTTACTCACCAGGACAATAGGGCGTGGCCACCCTGTACAGACATTATGTTCAATCTGGGAGTGAGAACACAGTAACCTGGAGTCCTGCTCAAGCCCCCGTGCCAACAGCTGACAAATGACAATTGTGAGTCAGTAAATGAAGTTTCTCCAACATGCTTGCTTGGAGATGAGGGGTTGAGGGCAGTGAGTTAAACTGAGGGTTTGCAACGATAAACTGAGATAGGTATTACCAAAACATTTAAAAAAGTAAAATACAAATGTAAGGGAATAGGATTACTAATGTTATGCCATGGGTCATGAAATACTTCCCAATGATTGTTTTTTAAATCTTATAAACAACTCCTCACACACTAAGCACATTCTCTTAAACCTCTGGGCCTGCAGTGGGTGGAGAAAAAGCTGGCTAACCCTCTCCTGGATCCCCATGGCTACAATCCTTCTATCCTTGTGTAGGGTCACTGTGATGGTTAATTTTATGTGTCAGCTTGGCTGGGCCATGGTGCCAGATATGAGTCAAACATTCTGGATGTTTCTGTGAAGGTGCTTTTTTGGATGAGATTAACATTTAAGTCAGTAGTCTTTGAATAAAGCAGATTATCTTCCATAATGTGGATGGGCTTCACCCATTCAGTTGAAGGCCTTAATAGAACAAAGACAGACTTCTCCCAGAGCAAGAAGGGATCCTGTCAGCAGACTGCCTTTGGATTTGAACTGCTACTCTTATCGGGCTCTAGAGCTTGCCAGCCTCCCCATCAGATTTTAGACTCACCAAGCCTCCACAAGTCAATCTATCAATATATACATTCTGTTGGTTCTGCTTCTCTGGAGAACCCGAACTAACAGTCCTCTGTCCCTGGGGCCCACGGCAGGCCTGGAGCATGTGGCCTGGCCTTCTGTGCTGCTGTAGCACCCCACTGCAGTTACTGAAGACTAGGACCTGGCACATAGGCTTCCTCCTCCACCCCCAATCCAGCCCCAATCTGGGAGATTTCAACATTCGTGGGAGGAAACCCGCAAATCACAATTCCTGAATTCTCCTCTGCTTTTATCACTCTCTCTCTACACCTGGTAGCCACCCCTAACCATTCTACCTGAGGAATATGAGACACTAACAAGCAATATTAACCTCCTATCCTGATTCTGTCCTATACTCCTCCTATCCCATACTCTCTCAAAACTTCTTCTTCAGCTTCACAGATCGCTGTCTCTCAATTGCTCCTTTTCTGCCCTCTTGCTGCTCCTGGCCTAACTTCCCTCCCTAGTCAGCGTGGACCCCATGGTACATTGCCCCAACTTCTCTCTGTCTTCCTCCTTCAACGTCTCACCTCCCTGCCCACCAACTTTCCATAATTACACTACCTCGTCCAGGCTTTACAGATGAGTTCTCCTTTCGACTGAAGCCAATCTCTCTATCTCTGTCCTAAGTCGTCTCCTTGCCCTGCTCAGGATCTTGTTCCATCTGCCACTCCGCCCTCTCTTCCAAGCCTTCCATCTCTCCCTCTCTGACAGATCCTTTCTCAGCTACAAACATGTCCAAGTCCTGTCCATCCTTAAAAAAAACGTTTTGTTCCCACACTCTCCTCAAGTACTCTTCTACCCCTTCCTGCCTGTCTCCCCCACTTTTTAAGAGTAGTCTCCATTCAAGAATCGATTTTTTTTTCCTTCCTCAACCCACTCAATCAAGCTTCTGTCCACCACTCTACTGAAAATGAACTGACGAAAGCAACCGAAGACCTCCTAATTGCTAAGCCTGGCTGGTATGTTTTCCCAAATAGCCCTCACTGCTGCATTTGACAACTAGCTTACCTCCTTGTTAGCAACATCAACTACTACCCCTAACACTACCCACACTGACTGTACTACTCACATACTAAGAGCTTTACATGCACTAATTACCTCATTTAATTCTCAGCACACCCCATGAGGTACGTGCTATTATTATCATCCATGTTTTTCAAGTCAGTAAACTACAGTTGAGACAGGAAAGCAACTTGACCAGTAGTAGGTGGAGACAATACTATAACCTAGGTATTCCTGTCTTCAACACCTACGAGCTTAACAGATGTTTAACAGACATGGTGACTCTGGACTCTCTTGCCCTTGGGATACACTCCCTTTGGTTCCCTTAGGACTCTGTTCCCTACGTTTGACCACACTCTTCAATGTTAATGCTCACTAAGGTTCTAGTCTCACTCCACTGTTCTTCTCACTCCCTGAGGGATTTCAATGACTTTCATTTTGTCAGCTCTCACCACATGCTGACAGCCCCAAATTTATACCTCCAAGCTTCAAGCTTCAGACTCTTTCATCCGACAGACTGCTGGACTTCTCCATGATGATGTCTGTCTTAGTTTCACATTCAAAACTGAACTCAGTTTCCCTTTGAAACTTTTTCCTCCTTCTCTTTGTCAAAGTAAACATTACCCAAGTTTAAAGCTGTAAGTATTCTTAAGCTCTTTCTCTCCCTCATTCTCCACATGCAGTCACCAAATATTTCTGATTTTACCCCCTAAACAGTTGTCCTTTCCTCTCCATCTCTACCACGACCCTTGCTCTAGCCCTTAAGTATTGTTCCTAGAGGGTACTTCTATAAGACCCTCCCATCTCTTTCTCCATTCCCGTCATCAAATCCATCCTTCGCATAGCAAATAGGTGATCTTATTGAAACACAAATATGACAATATCACTCTCCTGAAAAAAACACTGTATGACCCCCCCAATCCCTTACGGAACAATGTGTGAGCGCTATAATCTAGCTTTTTATTATCTGAATCCCGCCTATTTGATAATGGCAGCTAACATTTATTGAGAGATTAGTATGTTCCAACCTTATTCTTCAGCACTCTGCCTTGAAATCTTCTATCTAACAAAAGCAAACTGCTATAGCTCTTTCTCCCCAGATACCAAGATGTTTGCCCCCCATACCAACTATTCCCATTGTCTAGGATGCCCTCCCCACTCCCAGCTACCCTTCCCCAGGATAAGTCCCTCTGATCCTTTTCAAATATCTAGAGAATTTAATTACAATATAGATTCTCAGGTATCATCCATGGAAACTGACCAGTGGGTCTAGGGTAGAGCCCTTTTAAGTTGCAGCAATTAGTTTCTGGAGCTGGATAACAAGATTTTTGAACCATGGCTTTAAAATAATCCAAGTCTTACATCTTGCCACGAAGCCCTAGCTCATCACCACAGGCACATCCCTTGTGATCCCATAGATACCTATGCACATCTCTACCACTGTCCTTTCCACATTATACATCAATATTATTACTCTTACTCCCTTACTCCCTCCCTTACTAGACTGTGAGCATGTTGAAGACAAAGACAGTGTTTTGCTCTTCTTTTTTTTCTTCAGTGATTAGAATAGTCTCCCAAATTAGCAGTTTCTACTCCATAAATCTTAATGGGAACCAAATGGGAACCAAAAATGACCGACGGTGGACGGGTGGTAGGAAGCATAAATTATATATTATCCTCCTCCAGTTAATGTTGCCCTCCTCTAGTG
This sequence comes from Orcinus orca, assembly GCF_937001465.1. NCBI lineage: Eukaryota > Metazoa > Chordata > Mammalia > Artiodactyla > Delphinidae > Orcinus > Orcinus orca. The sequence continues at coordinate 147,852,597 of NC_064559.1, read as the reverse complement.
CTGATTATAAAGCTGACAGAGTGTGTTATTACCTGTGAAGCAGAGCTCGATAAGCAGTAAAATACGGGATCCCGATGGCAGCTCCTTGTTTGAAGTCCAGTTTTTCTGGTAGTGTGTAAACAGTGTGATCGGCTGCCAGAGCATATTCTGCGTAGCCCCCAGAGATTGTGCTTGTAGTGAAAACCCTGTCACCTTTCTGGGGAAAGCAATAAATTAATAAATGCTTTAGGGATTAAAAATGATGTCAAAATGGGTACGATCCTTTATAATGCAACCTTTATAACAAGAAATAAATGAGTATTTATATACTGTTTTCTACATCCTAAGGTCTCATAAAAATAACTTCAAAATACCGAACATTTTAAAATGTTCTATTAATGGGAACTAGTAAGAAGTAAAATCAAGGGAAATAGGAAAAATAAAAGAAAGAATGTCCAGCATGGTCTAATAATAATGATGATAACTAACCTTTATTGAGCGCTTGCTGTGCTAGGCACTGCATTAAGTGTCTAATGAGTATTATCTAATTTGATCTTCATGACAGCCTATGAGGAAAGTACTTTCATTATCTCCCTTTAGATAATCCCACTACACAGATGAGGAAATTGATGCACATACAAGTTCAGTAATTAGCTCAGATCAAGCAGTTAGTAAATGGCAGTTAATATAAAACTTTTTTTTTCTTTTTTTGGTCCAAAATACCAAGGGAGAAGAAAAAAATAAAATGTAAGGTTTCTTCCACACACCAAACACCTGTTCTAAATCTTTTCCATAGATTTGTTTCTGTATTTCCCTCATTTTTCATGCATACACCTAAAAGCAGGCAACTCTGCCTGGATCTGACCAGCAAAGATGAGCCAGGACAGATGTCTTCACCTGTCACAGCACTAGAAACATAAAAACTCTCAATAAACAAACGTCTGCTGGGTCCTTGCTACTGGAAAGCAGTTGCATGACTGAGGGTAAGGTAAGGCACCACACAAGCACTACAGGCCTGCCCAAAGTAACCTGCACACTAGGGAAATTAGACTGCCCAGTACAAGCACCTCTCCTAACTCCTATTTCTTTTTTTTCTCCATAATACATGGAAATCTTATAAGATTTCTTTTTAATTGAGCATGAAATAGGCAACAGAGTTGTTGCCACCTATGTAGGATTACAGATTCAAGAATAAATATATATGAGAGTGTACACACACACACACAATAGTTTACAAAGATACAGGAAAATAAAAAACACCTGTAGAAAATATTTTTCATGTTTCTTGTTATGCAGGTCAGCCTAAAACCAAACTTAGTGGCTAAGTTTGAGAAAGAATGGTCTTCCATTCCTTTCAGTAATATAAGAGTACACTGTACAATGATGAAAATCATTATCATTTTTTGCCTCTTCTCATTATTGCCCCCCTGCAACACACACACCCAAGATAAAGTAAGAGAATACAGTTTTTCATAATCTATTTCACAGGTCTATTAAAGAACTAGCCTCAACAATCTCAATGTAGTAGAGAGAATATGAACATTAGAGTCTGCCATACCTACATTCAAATCCTGGCTCAGTCATTTATTAGCTGAATTCTATGTCAGCTATGAATTACAATAAAAGCTAACTCCTATTTCTTAAAGAGAATAAAAAAGGAAATACTCCTTGGAATAAGCAAAACAGTAAGGCAATAATTCTCAGTATACTTAAATTTGCCATATAATAAAGCACTATGTGGTGAGGTAGAGATAAAAAAGGTTCAAAAGGCAACTAGGAGTCAAAGACAAGCATCACTGCTTAACAGTGTTGCCTGCAAATGGTCAAGTATGACTAATTTAAGATTAATGCTATTTTTACAGCTTAAAAACACATTGCATTGATTTCAATATAATTCAAACCTGTTCTGAGAATCCACTATGGAAAGTAGTACTTCAAGTTCTGTGATGGATATTAATAGCAAGACACTCTCCCTAATTTCAAGCTTCTTAAATGCTAGGAAGAGGAAAAAAAAAGGATAGAAATAATTACAAAGCAAGGCAAATACGATGGGCCATCAAAGATAGGTACAAGAAAAAGAAAGGAATTATTTCTAAGTTGAAGGACTCAAGAACAGCTTCACTGAGAAACTAGTATTTGAGGTAGGCTTTGAAGGACAGAACAAGATCTTGAATTGAAAACCAGACCTGGGAAAAGTCATTATGGATGAAGGAAACAAAGTACATCAAGGAACAGTGGCAGGAATAGGTGCTGAGAAATCATCAGCATTCATTCCCAACGAATAAGTAGTTTAATGTGTGGAATGTAATAGTTTCGGGAGATAAAATGAAAAGAAATGAAAGCTGGAGGGTAAAAGCCCTTGAACCCATGTATATAAGTTTCAGTTTAGTTCTGCCACGCAGAAGAGCCAATATGAACAAAGACACAGAGATGAAAGAGCATGGGATATGCAGGGAAGAACAAACAGTTATTACTAAAGAATAAACTACAGGGTGAGAAGGAATGGGAGATAAGAATGGAAAAAGATAGGTGGGGGAGAGAGCACGAAACAGTCTTCTTTCATAACATAAGCAGTTCCAGCAGTACCTTGAAATCTACAGAGAATTAATGCAAGAGTTAAAACAGAGATGTATAATAATCATAAGTACATTTTAGAAAATTACTCCTTATAGAGCAAGGATAGATTCTCAGGGGAAGAAGGGAGGGTGGTAAGTTGTACCTATTATAGAAATCCAGGTAAAGGACAATGTAAGATAACCGGAACTACACTACAGGCAGTGGGGAGGAAAAGAGGAGAGAGGAAACAGTTCCAGTAAGGGAGAGCTGAGTGAGGGAGAGTGAATGGAGAGGTAAGCCTCAAACCCCAGATGTCACCAAGACAGTCACATGAGACAGCAGCAGATCTGCTGTGAGAAAAGATGAGCTCCCTTTTAGACACGAGTAAGAGGTTCCTGGAGGTTGCCGATGTGGGTCCTGTGCCCTGCAACACAACCTTCTGTGATGATGTAAATGCTCTGCATCTGCACTGCCCAACAGGGTAGCCACTAGACACCTGGGTCTATTAAGCATTTGAGTAAATGAACTTTTAATTTTAATTGAATGTGAATTTTAAATAGCCATGTGTGGCCAGTGGCTACTGTATTTGGGCAGCACGGGTCCAGAGCTTATTAGAAGATTCTAAGCTAAGGATATCACATGTGATAATGGAAACCAAGGGTGTGTATGAGACCATCATGAGGGAGAAAATATAAAAAGCAGAGTCTAAGTAGGGACGGCGAGCGCTGGGCAACACACCAAGATGTGAGGGGCATGCAGAGAAAAGGGAGCTTGAAAAAGGATGCCCAGAGAGGAAGGGAGAGAGAGGATGTCACAGGAGCTGAAGAAAAAGATTTTTAAGAAAAGTAAGTGGCTGAGAGTGTCAAGTGTCACACAGAAGTCAAGAGAGATAATGACATAAAAGGGCCCATTAGCTCCAGCAATATAGAGGCCATTAGTGACATGAGCAAGCATCGTTTCAGTGGAGCGGTGGGGGCAGAAGCCAGACTGCCACAGGCGGAGGAGTGGAAAGCTGTAGGAATTTGCCTGGCTTCCTGGGCCTGGGCCACGTTAATCTTCGCTGTCTCAGTTCAATTTTGGTAAATGTGCTGCTATAGTTGAGCAGGTCAAGGAATCATGAGGAAAGATGAAAGAACATGAATATACTATGTTTTTTATGTCTTTTGGCACATAAATAATGAAAGCCCTGATCATAACATTTTCATTGACTCGGTCACCTTGGTCTGAGTCACAGCTCTAAAAATGTAGAGCTGACCTTGCATTTTTTCATCTTTTACTGATTATTCAAAAGAATTAGCCTTCCCTGTATTCTGTGAAACTAATTTTATAGAAGAAATAAAAAACTATGCTGGCTGTGTATTACCAAGAGTTAGGAAATAGTATAATTTCCTTGCTTCTTTTCTTTCCTTACATATTTCTGTCAAATCAAAGGATCACAGTTCAATTCTGCGGGGATATGGAAACACAGAAATGACCCAGCACTTATTCCCAACAATCAGACAAGCAAGGTCTCTGGATAAAAGGTAATTTCTTTTTTGACTAGAGGAGTCCCCCAAGTGGCAGAAATTGTGTAATGGGGCCTTTTAAAGACTTAAACACAGATATATTTTACAGCTATGTTAAAAAAAATACATACATATTAAGCTAAAATAGAAATAATTAAAAATGTAATACCTTGAAAGCAGATACACTCTCTCCGACAGCTTCTATTATTCCAGCCACATCTAAGCCAGGAGTATAGGGTAGAAGTGGTTTTCTACTGTAAGTACCAGAGCGAATATATGTGTCCACCGGGTTTACACCACATGCTTGGACTTTAATTAGAACCTGCAATAACAATGTACTTTAGTTCAAACAGAGCATTTAGGCATTCATTCAGCATTATGCTAGGACTGTAGTGATTATGGAAGCTATAAAAATGGTGAGGAAAACCCTGCCTTCAATGAGCTCACGTTACAGTTTTACAAACCAACATATACACACACTATAATATATAAAATAACTAATAAGAACCTGCTGTCTAGGACAAGGAACTCTACTCAGTACTCTGTAACGGCCTATATGGGAAAAGAATATAAAGAAAAAAGAGAGTGGATATATATATATATGTATAACTGATTCTCTTTGCTGTATACCTGGAACTAACACTACATTGTAAATCAACTATACTCCAATAAAAATTTAAAAAATAAAATAAAATCTGAGTGCACTAATAAAAAGAAAAAAAAGATAAGACAGAATGGTTAATGTGCTATATTATAAACATTGGGGAAAAACAGTGGTGGAAATATGAGCGGATGTGTGGCAGAGACCACTATGTGCTCATCAAATCTATTTCCTCCTCCTCCTAGGCAGGTAGGAAGAATATTCCTTCCTGGCTCCTTCACAGTTACGAGTAGCCAAATGGAATGTGAACAAAAGTGATGAGAGCTCCTCTCAGGCCTGGCCCACAAAGACCTTCCTAGGCAATTCACATAGTGTCTCCACCCTTTCATAGCAAACTCAGAAGAAAGGTGTTGAAGGTGGCAGAGCCACATGATGGAAGAAATCCAGGTCCCTAAATCACTTTGGAGGAGAACTCTATCCACCAACATTTTAGAATTGTGGAATTTAGTGAATGAGACATCATTTTCTATTGTTGAACCCTTGACGTTTTGAGGCTACATCAACAATAGAAGCTAATTTTACCTTAACTGATACAGAACGATTACTTCTGCTATAAAAGTAGGGAAAGGTCTTACAAAGGAAGTGTATTTGAGCTAGGTCTTAAAGAATGAGTAGAAATTCTTTCAGAATGGGAGAAAAAGGCTATTTCAGGTTAAAGGAATACTATGTGCAAAGACAGAAGGAATGACAGGACCTCTCGGGGAAACCAGATAAAGCTTGTGTTGTTACAGCAGTCTGTTGAGAAGGAATGATAAGAAATAAATCTTTGCCAAATTATGGCCACACTGTAAAAACTCTCATAAAGCTTGCTAAGGAAATTAGACTTGAGAGCCATGGAAGGTGCAATAATAAAAATGCACAATTTTTATTGAAAAAGTATATTGTTGAAGTCACTGGAAATGATTAAACTCTGCATTTAAATTTTCTTATATGCGAAAAAGCATGTATGCAGAAGAAAATTATTTTCCCCATGCGTAAAACAAAGATCATGACTGAAAGTCTGTAACAGAATAACTTGTTCAAACCTCCTTATGACTCCATTCAGAAAAATCCAATTACACAGATGATTCTCAACTTTAAAACTTTTCTTACAAGATGTTATTCCTTTTCATACATTTACTTCACTAGTTAGAATTATGTTAGCCTTGTCAGAGCTTATAGAGGCAAACAGTGTAAACTCTGTCCTAATTCAATGTCTTTATAAAGCATTGTGAGTTTGCTTCTTTCGAACATTAGCTTGATGTGCTAGAGATGCACACTCAGTGTAATTATTGCCTGTTTTTAAGTAATGATTTCCACCTGATGGTCTTTCGGAATTGGTATGGCAACATTGGACTGGAGTTTCAGCACTTCTGGTCCACCAAATTCAAAAACTCTAATAGCTCTCATCAACTTCTGTCCAGTCGCCATGGTGACCTAGATACTAAGGAAAAAAATTAACATATTGTCATATTGTATCTGGGCTATCACTATGTTTTTTCCCCTGGAGGGAGAAGATCAAACAATTTTTCAAACAACAGTTTAAATCATGAGCTTACCACTGATCTCATTTCATGTTTGAGGACCTTTCATCTTACAAATCCTTCAGCTGCAAAGCAAAGTACTTCATATTACTTCCTGTAGGGATTCAGTGCCTTCAACAAGGGAATCAAACATACAAACAAAAACATCTGGATAGGTGAGACATGATACAGTATCTTAGGTTTCCTTTGGTGTAAGCTTGGGCTGCAATATTTTGGAATTCTAGGAGCTAATTTAAGTTTTCTTAACATTAGATAAATAGATCTTCTTTTGTTAGATTATGTAATATTTCAAATATAGAAAGAAATATAAAGAATATAATAAACATTTACCTGCCACCCAGCTTTAACAAATCTTAACATTGTAAAAACCTAAAACATGTACATGTAACCAAAGCCTCCGGTACCCATCCCCAATCCCATTTCTGTCCCACAGTTTTAAGAGATGACTATTCCCATAAACTCAGTGCTCATCCTTCTCAGGCATGATGTAATACCACTGCCACATGTATTTGCATTGGTAAACAATATGTGCTATTGTTATTGTTTTGCATGTTTTCAAACTTTATTTAGATTGGATCATATTGTACTGAATTCTGAAACTTGCTTTTTCTTCTCAGCATTAAGTTTTTGAGATTTATCAATGTTGAAACACTTAGTTTTATGAAGCTCATTCATCTTAACAAAGAAGAACAAACATTAAAAACTAAAAACACTGCTTTGTATGTAATCTTTTTTAATCATGAGGGTAATTTATAGTTAACCTTTCTCCGTTACCACTGCTAATATTGAAATGAAAACTCAAGAGTTAAAATAAGTTTAGAAAAGGTAAAGAATATCTATATAGAGAATTGGATAACTTTGAAAATCTTACACCTATAGAGATGCAATGAAAGGGCTTTGATCTCCATAATTTTATTTGTGTGCTATGACAATTTCTTGAAATTAACTATATCAAATATCGTTAGACTCTGCCACCACCGGGAACATCTTTGCTAACTTCTGGAATAATCATATTCACCAACCACGAGCCACTGAAACATCAAAAAGAGTTGCAGAAACTAGGGCTTGAGATGAAAGATCTTTGCTGTACTGCAGTCCAACACAGGACTCCTCAGAACGGAGCCCATGCTAACTATAAAGTAGCGTTCCATGTGTGAAGGGAATCAAAGCTCTTTGATGGTATTAATGGGAAGTTCTTGATATAATTGATCAAAAGTTGTGTCGTTTAAAAACCCTTTATTTAAAATGATTTAATATAGTACCTAGCACAGAGGAGAAAGTAAACTCTCCATTGCTAAAAGGCTGTTTACCAATGACATATCCTGAAGGGCAGCCCTCTTATAAAAAAAAGGGGGGGGGGCAGAAGCAGGCATAAGCCTCACTGCACTGTAGAGCACCAAGCAGTCCTAGGGTGAGAAGTCCTGTGCAGGGAGCTAGGACCAGGAAAAGGCAGCTCACGCCATACCTACCCAGCAGTCTCACTACCGCATTTCTATTTGGGTCTTCGCTCAAGCTGAGTATTTCTTAAGAGAAGAAAGTGAAATATATACATAAAGAAAATAAAACAGAAAAAGAAAAGGTTGCACAGATCAGACTTTTCCACTCTGAAAATAAGAAGATAGTTCTTTTGTTTTTTCCTTTTTGTCTTCAGCATGGTGTTGCGGAAAGAGTGTGGGCTGTGGAATCTGACAGTTCTCAGTACGAATCCCAGATCTATCATGTACTAGCTGTGTGGTCTTGGGCAAGGCAGTCACTTTTTTTGAGCTTCTTCATCTGAAAACTTGAGTTCCACTCAGGGTTACCATGCAAGAGACGGCAAGTATCAACCACAGAACCTGACAAATGTTTACTCCTATACATAGTGATATCACAGTTCCTTTCCCATCTATTTTCTCCTTTCCAATTTCTTATTCGTTAAAATATCTTTGGTTCTATAATTCTATAGTCATCTTTGATTTAATGTGACAATATTTACAGCACTTTTTTGTAAAATCAAGTCCTTAGCCTCAAAGAGTTCACAGTCCAGAGACTCATTTAAACAAAACACTAATACCAAACGCTGGTTATTATTCATTCAACATGTATTTTTTGAACGTTAACTGTAAGCAAGGCACTGTACCAAACTCAGAGAGCACAGAGGGCAAAGAGAACAAGCCCCACCCCTCCCCAGCTCCTGCCCACTCCGCCCTCATCTCCCCCAATGCACACACACACCACGTTAAGAGGAGTAACTCTTTTTCCACTTTCAATATCTACCTACTTCCTACCTATTTATTTCTTTCAAGCTCTCACATCTATCTTTACACCAACAGACATCACTGGCACCCTCAAAAAGCTGTAGCAATAATAAAAGCAAAATTACCCTGAAATAGGATCTGTCAAAAATATCTAGCACATACATTTTTCCCCCTCACTTTTGGACATTTGCTAAGTTGGAAGAAAAGAACAAAGGAAGGAGGAGACTCATCCTTAATCCTGGATTTAGAAGACCCCCCTTCTTTGCCCAGTACTACACCTTATCCTATGGAGCTCGTAAGGAAACAGGGCATGACTTGACAGCTCTGACTTCTACTTTGTTTCTGGCGATCTTACTTCCCACTGAGCCTTTGCCACCATGATTGATCAGGCTCCAATTTGCACTCATGGCCTTTGAACCCCCTCAACTACCCACAGGATCCTCATCTGCTTCATAATATAGGTACTATGCTAAGAAAATAATAAAATAACACAACACACTAATAGTAATTACAATTCTTAAACCCTTGCGATAACTGATTTCTTCTAAAAAGCACATCTTTTACACCCATGGATATAATTTTCACAATAGGTAGAAAAGCAAGTTATTAAAACCACCATTTAATTGTGTGCAGAAGTGGAAATAAAATCACCATCCATGTTATGGATGAGAAAACATTCAGGGGGTTAAGAGACTCACCAGGGTCACACGGAAGCACAGCTGGAACCCAACACCTTAAATATTGTTAGGTGTTTTTTTCCCCTTACTGTAAAATCCTTTTCATCTCACCCTTTGAAATGTTGGCATATAGGACCTTTAATTTCTTAGAGATTGCAGGTAGCATTACATATTTTATGATTAAGGTATCTGCTCTGAGTCTGAAAATTTTCAAATGTCCATAAGTTAAGGGCTCTACTAGAGATACACTGGATGTGATTCTATTAGGAAAACTAATAATTTCCCTATCTGTAAAATGGGGCCAATACTCCCTAGCATAGGATCCTTGTGAAGATGAACTTTAACAACTGCTTCAGAGCACGCCTGACATGCTGTAAGCTCTATTATTCAGAGTAAATCATTTGCAGTCAGCAGCAGGCTTGTCACACTGCTTGTGTATTTTAATTAAGCCTATACTTCAAATAGGTTTTTCTATTTATCAAATATAAACTTTAAAGAACTAGAGCACCTTGGTTTAATGTTGGTTTTACTTTTTACCTCTGAAAGGCTGCCAACCATACTTTGCAAATGGAGGAAATACAGAATTTAAAATTCTTCCTCAAACAGTGATCTTTTCCAAGCTACACTTGAATCTATTTGGTTTAAATGAAAATTAAAGAGATAGGGAAAATGTGGGAAATATATTTTCACACAAAATGAACAGATCAATTCACAAAGCCAAAGTAAAGGCATATCATAAAAGCAAACAGAAAATTCTTAAGTAATTCTTAAGTAAGAATTTCTAGCAAGAAAAAAAACTTGGAAAAAGAATCAAACATTACAAAATGTGCTGCTTTTGATCAAGAATGACTCATGTCAGCATATTATTTATTATTCTTAACCCAGAAAAAATTTTAACAATTAAAAGTAGCCACAGAAAAGTCTCTTCCTGGCCATGTGACCTTGTCGGGTTACTTCACTGGCCTGGATCTCAGTACCCACTTCTGTTAAGAAGGGGTGGAGAAGGAGTTGAATAGATAATTATTCTAAACCCCTCCAGGTATTCTGAGGAAAAGACTGGATGGAGCGGAGCTCGGTGCGATTTACTACTGCTGACCAGACACTCATGGAGCATCCCAGTGGTTTCAGTGGGAATCACACCGCCATTTCTACCAGTTGCGGACTAATAGTCCAAACCTTTGCCTTTCAGTGGTTCAATCATTAACACACCTTTCTTGGTCACTGAGATAAGTTTACTCTAGGAACTGCGTAAATATCCCACGATGTGTTCACAAGGTGTTTTGTTAATTTTCTTTCTTTTGAAAATTCTTCTAGGTGGGAGCCATGGCGGGGGGGGCGGGGGATGAAAAAAATCTACACATTTCTCTCCAAAAGTAAGACGGCAACTCTGATGGCAAAGCAGGAGGAAAGGCCGGACAGAAAGAGCCCTGGGAAACAGGAGCCTGAAAGAAGAAATTGGCTCCTCCGGCTGCCTGTGGCGGGGGTCACAGCAAACGCGCGCGGCCGCAGGAATCCAGATCCCAGGCCGGGCCGAGGGGAAATCTAGAGGGAGGATAGGCAGGGGGAGCGGGATGGGGGGAGTACCAACGGGCGCCCCACCGTGGGACCCGAAACACTCTGCCAGAAAGCAAAGCCGGGGTCTCAGGACCAGCAAGTAAAACTGCCCTGGTGATTTACGGATGACCAACTTGCAGCCCCTGGAGGGGAATAACTTCGGCTACGAACACCTTATTCACTGGTGCTAGGGGAGGACGGAACGCAGGACAGGAGCACAGCCAAAATCCAGCTCGGTTCCTTTGGGACGAGCGCGGGGGAGGTCCGCAGCCTGAACTAAGGGGGCTTTTTAAACCACTTACCCGGTTCTAGAGTGGGAAATCAAAATCTGTGAGGGATCCCTCAGGTTCCACGGAAAAAAGGCACGTGCCGCGTCATCCGCGGCGCTTTCAGGCTCCGCCTAGCCCCGCCCCCAGGGGCGGGCCCGAGGAAGGAGTTTGGGCCTTTCCGGCCACCACTGGCTTCAATATGGCTGCCCCCAAGGAAAGGCGGGGTTAGTGTGAAAGTACAGACCCTGACTCCCTCGTCGCATGGATCGTAGCGCAGAGTTCAGAAGATGGAAGGCGCAGTGTCTGAGCAAAGCGGACCTCAGCCGGAAAGGCAGTGTGGACGAGGATGTGGTAGAGCTTGTGCAGCTCCTAAATGGGCGAGAACAGTTTTTCACCACCAGTTCCTGCGCTGGCCGCATCATCCTCCTAGACCGGGTGAGCAGGACCCTTTGTGTCCTTCCAGCGCCTGCCCTGTAGTGTGCAACACCAGGAGCCTTGTGCTCACCCAATGTAACACCCTGTCTGTGTTTGTTCTTCTGACCGGTGGTCTTGGTTTCTTTATCAAGGAAACTGAGAGGGTGACTTAAACCAATGCTTCTAAAATTTTAATGTGTATGTCAGTCACTTGGAGATATTTTAAAATACAGATTCTGATTCTGTAGGTCTAGAGTAGGGTCTGATCTGTATTTCTAACAAGCCCCCAAGTGATGCTGAAACTACTGGCCTGGGAATGATCTTGAGTTGCAAGGGTTAGAGAATTTTATTTTTTTAATACTAAGGAATTTTAAGGACTTCCCAGCCTGGCGAGGCGGCTATCTTCTCGTTAACCGCTCTACCAAATCGTTAACCACTTGATTGAAGATCGCTATGGTTAAGAAGTTCACTGCCTCCTAGTGGCTCACTCCGTTATTACAACTCTGGTAATTTTTACATTACCTGAGAAAGTACATTAGTATGTAGTCTGTAATAGTGGTCAGTCCCTCAGGCTTTGGAGTGATACTGCTTAGATTCTAAATCAGTTTTGGGTATTATTGGCTATGTGACTTTAGGGAAGTTATCTAAACTTAGCCCCTTCTTGTCCCATGAACTAAGGATAATAAAGAGTATCCACTTCATAGGGATTCTATGTAGAGGAAATGGGATAATTTATTTGAAACCTTTAGCACCGTGCCTGGCATATTAAGTACACTGTAAAAGTTAGCTGTGTGTTCATTTTAACATTAGGACTGAATTCAGAGTATGGAAGACAGCACACTCATAAATTCATTCTTTAGCTCCTCACTGACAGACCATTTGCCGGTCTCCCAGGTTAGCAGGGCCTGCTCATTCTTATATTGCTTCCATTGCCCCCTGAGCACTGGCACTCTTGCTTGTCTTGATCTCTCTCTCTTCCTCCATTTCTCCTGCCCTGTCTTACCTGGATTTCTGCAGTGGTTTCCTAACAGGTCACTGAACTCTACCTGTTCACTGAACTCTACCAGTCTTTCTACCCCAAACCATGTTACACACTGTTAACAGATTCCCCTTTCTGAAGCACAACTCTGTGCATGTCACTCATCTATGCTGAAATACTCTAGTATACCTTTCAGCTCTACTTTCCACTGTTTCTCTTCATCTTAATCTGTTTACTGAAACAACTATTCTCTTTTCCCTCTTATATTTATCTGCCTTTGCCTTTGCTCATGTTTATTTTTCCTAAAATGGCTTCCCCCATTTCTGCATATCTGAGACGTACCTCCCCAGACTCCACTTTTCTACCTGAATACAAACACACACATCCATTTGGAGCCATGACTATTTCTTCTGAACTGCCTTAGGACTTTTTCTGAACCTCTTTTCATTTTACGTATTATCTTATACCTTGTGTTTATTTTCACTTTGCCTTATTTCTGGAAGAATTTGGATCAACTTACAAACAGGCAATACAAAAAGAAAAATAAAAAGTGAGAAAATCTGCATAAAGGGAGTATAGATAAGATAAAGCAGAGATGGCATTAGTTCTCAAAATATACCACTAGACTCTGTAAATTTGCTAGAGGTGGGCCACACATTTGGCTGTAAGATTTAGAGCAGCCAGCATAAGATCAGAAACATAAGTCACTGAGGTCATTCAGTGAAAACAAATCAGTTATTTAGGACAAGCACAGCTCTTCTCCTTTCCAAAGCCAGACAGCAAAGTCCCCTGTGTACCCACTGTATAAAAGTTACGTTGTAAAAAAAAGAAAGAGAAAATGCATCACTTTAAGGAAAAAAAAAAGAAGTTACCTTGTAGAAGTATAGTGATTTAAAAGTGCATGTGTTTCCTGCATCCTCTTTCCAGTGTCCTTGAGGGTAGGATCTGTTTATATCTAAAGTACCTCATAGAACTTAGCAAATAAACATTTTTCCAGTTAATAAGCAAAAAGTTACGTTAAAATATTTGCCCTCTCTTAATTTTGATCTTTCAATCCTAGCTCTGCCCTTTGGGACTACACATAAGGTCTAATCCAGAGGTCACAAATTTATGCCTATAGCGACTAGGGACATAGGAAGGTATGAACAGATCAGGTGTCAGTAAAAAGTGGTAGGTCCTGTGTGGGACTGGAACAGTGCTTTCTTACAAAAGGAATTCAAAAAAAATTTTTTTTAATATTGTGCTAATCATATAAAACAGCTAGAGTACAATTTAGGGGCTATTCGTGTACAGCCCCTTGTGATAATCCCTTTGCTCCTGACAAAATCATGACCGTATTTCAGAAAATATTTATTAAGTTCTTTTACCTTAATAAACAAATTACTTTCTATCTCAAATAATTTGGTTTCATTTTTGTTAACATTTACGTTAACTTTACCCAAAAGCCTGTTGAACTGTTCTCAGTAATACTTAAAATCACGTGGGATTATTAATTTAAGAAAGCCTAAAATATGCTATACATTGTACTTATTATTTTGTAAATATTATATGATAAATTAAATTATGTTATTTTTTCACTTTAGGGTATAAATGGTTCTGAGGTTCAGAAACAAAACTGTTGCTGGCTACTGGTCACACACAAACCCTGTGTGAAAGATGATGTGGTAAGTTTTTATATATAAATTTAGAAATAAACTTTAATTCACAGTCACTTTAAATACATATGAAAAGAATAGAAAATTCAAGGTGTTTATGTATAGAATCATAATGACTGTAGATTATAAAGCCTAAAGAGAATTCATTACAATGGCTTTTTTTTTAGTTGTGGGAGGTTATTATCTGCCCTGGATTATTTAGTTTCCTAAATTAAAATGTTTAGATGAGTTCATATAAGTTTGCATTAGTCAGGCATTTTACATTACTGGCTCAGGTGCTTAAATGTTGTCTTCAAAGCTCACTCAGTCTCCATCTCCTTTGGGTACTGGTTCTCTCTGTATGCCCTTCTCTTCTGTGGCAGATAATCACTGTGGCAGGAAAGATAGCTGCCAGCAACCCCAGCAGAAAAAGATTTACTTTTTAAGATCCATGTATCATTTCCAAAGGACACTGAGTCATCCTTCCTGGTTAGGTGTTCTCCCCACTGAGATCAGCTATTTTTGCCAGTAGAATGGAATGCTATCCTTGATCACACCTAGGCACTTGGCGTCTCTGATATTATGATAGTGGGAGTGATGAGTGACAGGGTCACGCTTGACAGTGCCACCAGAATCAAATGATGTGAAGGAGGGAGGATGGTGCAGGGAGACTAGGCAGACAGAAGTAACAACTGCCTTATATAGCTTCTAGCTGAGACATAATAGTATATGTGTCTCAAACTTCAATCTAACAGCAAAACATTTAGACAGACCTTCTACTACCTTCTAGATCTTCTAGTCTTTATGTACCATATTCCTTAATGAAAAATCTGCTATGGAATTAAATAGAGTAGTAGTTGACTTTTTTGAGGTATGGTTGGAAAGAATGACACAGAAGGTTTATGAGAGAATTAGAAATCGGGTCTCTTAAAAGAATAAGCAGATCAATAAGTTTTGGAGAAAGAGGACCAAGAAAACAGAGTGAAAAGTTACTGTGGAAGGATGCAGAATGAGTCTGAAAGTTCCTTGGGAGAATTGAAGTTATATAGGATAAAGGGTCACCAAAGAACAGGATCATGTACTTGTGTCTGATCCTAACATTTTCCGTTTATTTAGATTGTAGCCCTAAAGAAAGCGAATGGCGATGCCATTTTGAAATTTGAACCACTTGTTCTTCATGTGCAGTGTCGACAGTTGCAGGATGCACAGATTCTGGTAAAATTTTGTGATTATACTTGAATTTATAGGTATGTGAGTAGATTTAATTTTAAACTTTTAAATTTTCTACCAAAATTAATGCAATGCTAGTTTAATCAACTAGTGTTTTATTTAATTATAGATTTGGGGTTATAAATGTTTCTGCAGTTTGTAGGGCTAAAGTGTTTATTTGATTAGCCAGATGTTCCAAATTTAACAAATTTATTTTCTTACAGCATTCAGTGGCAATAGATTCTGGTTTCAGGAACTCCGGCATAACAGTGGGAAAGAGAGGAAAGACTATGTTGGTACGACACCTTTTGGCAAAAAGCAATTTTTTGATCATGAAGTAATCCAGATTATTGAATAACCTTCTACTCAAATCTTCTTGTCATTCCCTTGCCCAGAAACCTTCAGTGACTGACTTTTCTGTACAGGGCGAAGTCCAGAGTTGTTAGATTTACATTTGAGGTCTTATTTTACAGTATTCCCCTCCACTTACTTTTAACTTGATTCTCTCCGTCCTCCTCATCCTAAATAGTCAAGGCCCAGTTTAATCAGCACCATGATGTAGTGGAAAGAATCACAGACAGGGGGTCTAAAGTCTTCTGCCTGGATCCATCAGGGACTGAATTGTCTCAGCTATATCAGGGATCTATCGAACTACTGCCCTAGGGCCACATTCAGCCCTCGGGCGGGCAGTTCTAGTACACCCATTTGATTAATTACTGTCTAAGGTTGCTTTTGTGCTACGATGGCAAAATTGAGTAGTTGTGACAGATATTATATGGCCTGCAAAGTTGAAAATATTTATTATCTATCCTTTCACAGAAAAGGTTTGCCGACCCCTGGACTAGAAGATCTTTAAGGCTCCTTCTAAGTCCCACAGCCTCTCTGAGTCCTTTCCTGGCCAAGCCAACCCCTAGTGATTTTGCCCTATTCTCTCTGATCACACGTGGTAGCTACTGTTTGTGTTTACTGTTTGGCATGGTGTACATTGTTTGCTTTTGAACTACTTCAGATCGGCTTCCATTCTAGCTCCCTAGACTTTACTTTTTTCTATTTTTAACAGATAGCCTGTTTTCCAAAATGAGGTGGCTTAAGAAGAAGACATCTGTAAAGCATGACTAAATAGAAAATGAAAGCTCATAGTACTGATTTGCATCCCCATCTCAGTCCCCACTGCATGTGGTGGCCCAGGCAAGAACAGAGCCACTCTTTCACCTTCTCTCCTTTATCTTCCATATTCAATTAGCGACAAGCCCTGCCCCATCTACCTCTGATTTCTCACTCCTGACTCCACCTCTCCAAGCCCTCTGCCACTGTGCCTGCTTGAGCCGTCATCGTCCCTCACCTCTATCTTTATAGTGGTCTCCTGACTGGCCTTCCTCCTACCCATCTTCTCCTTCAGTCCCTCTAGCCAATACTGTCAGAATCCCCCTTTTAAAGAAGTCAAGGTCTCCTGGTGTTTTCTCAGGCCTTATTTATGCTCATGTTCTGCCAGCATACTTCCACCCCAGCCAGACAGAATACTATTGGTTATTTCCCAAATGTATTATGCTTTTCATGTTCCCATGACTATAGAAAAGTTAATCCTCTGGCTGGAATGCTCCCCTTCTCCCATTTTTACATCTGGTGAAATTACACTTACCCTTTAAAATTCCAATTCAGATGCCACATTTCCCATAAAACCACGACCTGTCTCAGTTAGTTGCTCCTCTTCTACATTTCCTTAGCATTTTGTGTGCACATGTACGTGCGTGCATGCACATGTACACGTATGTGTTTCTTCTGTCATAACACCATGATGTATTGTGATTCTCTGTTCACTTGTTTGTTTCCTGTTCAGAAGTGTTAGCTCTTTTAAGGGCAGGGACCATGTTATATTCATCCTGTACCTTCATACCTTACATGGGGCTTAGAACACTGCAGATGCTTAGTAAAGGCTTGTTGAATGAATTTTTATGCCTCATAATAGTTTTTGTTGTTTCTTAACCTATATCCAGTGTTTGGATTTACTTGGAATATGTTGACTGTTTCATCGGCAGCCCTAAAGCATTGAGAAAGCAGCCACTTTGTGAGATAGAAAAGGCATGGTTTATCTTGTAACAACCCTGCTCAAGCAGTGCTAAGAGGCCCTTTAGCATCCAGTCCATTTTGATTTTCCCTTGAAGCTTCTGTTGAGGTTTCATTTATTTCTTTTCTTTAAATAGCGTATTAAAGCTCCCTTAGCTTTAGTGACAGTGATACTGTTAAGTTCATTGGATTCTTTGATAATATGTGCTTCTCTGAAAGACAATGTATAGAATGACTTGCTTTACAAATGATTTTATACGATGGGAAAATCTATTTGACTCTCCTTTGATTCAACTGTATTTGACTAAATTATATCAAAGCACAAACTTAAATGTTGTAATGGAGCTAAACTATATATAAACACAGCCCTGACTGGGACTTTTCTTTAGTTATCTTCAGCTTCTCTAGTACATAAGTCATCATATCTAAATTGCTCCTTGCAGGCTGTCCGGAGCACACATGGCTTAGAAGTTCCATTAACCCATAAAGGAAAACTGATGGTGACAGAGGAATATATCAACTTCCTGATAAAGATAGCAAATCAAAAAATGGAGGAAAACAAGAAGAGAATTGAAAGGTATAGTCTTACATGCCTAGGTCTTCTTTGAAACTATTAATATACACCATCTTCAGTTTATACTCCCAACTGCTTTTATATTTGTAGCCTTATCACGAATAATTAAGGTGATGCAAGTAACTGATTAGAGTAGGCCAGACTGCGATGGGTACTAAACGGAGCATAAAGGGGAGGAAGCTCCATGGAGGATAGTGGGACACGTGACTGCCAGCAACAGGGATAAAGGAGAAACAGTCACTCAGGTAAGAGAGCCCAGCAGCCCCAGGGACCATAACTGATCCAGTTGAAGGCAGCCAGGGAGGAGGTACACTCTACCTCCTGGGTGTGACCTACTGAAGACTACCTAGAATCTCCTTTTGAGGAGAACAGCCTGGTTAATTTTAGTCTGATAAATATTTTATACCTCTGGCTAGCTCAGAACCCCGCTCCTGTCATGCATTAGATTCGAATTGGCATAATTGTACCAGTCAGAAGGATTATGGCTATCAAGTCACATCTTTATATTTCTCTTGTTCTTAAACTTCACCTCCTGGTAGATTAATTTTACATGACTTTCTTTTTCAACTTTTTCCTAAGAATAGAATCTTTGATGTAAAGAAGTGACTATTATGCTGCCTTTTATATATGAAGATAAATGCCACTGACCTACCATCAGTAAGATTTCTGAGTTATTTAAGGACTGATGGTCATCTTGTTGTCATTTATTATTTTCTTTTTGCTTTTCCCCCCACCCCTTTGGTCACCTCACAACTAGCCAATCACTACCTAAATAACTCCTGAGTCATTCTTCTCTCCCCACCCTTCTTGCCGTGTTCTTTATTCAGGACCATTGCAGTAACCTTATTAGCTGGTCTCATAGTAGAATGCTTCCAGTATGTCTCTCTGCTAAGCCATTCTCCGTATCACCATCAGAATCCTGTCTGAAATGAAAAGGAATACTATTGCTTAATTTGCCTGCTTAAAATTCTTTAATACCTAGAACTTTTTATGAAGCAGCTAAGGCCAGAAGTGCCAATGGCAGCAGTGTGGCATGGTGGAAAGGGGTAGAAATGGGCTCCAGAGGCAGAACTGAGTTTGAATCCTGCTTCCCCCACAACTTACTCAACTCTCTTGGCTTCATTTTTCTTGTACCTACTTATCATAGAGAACAATTTTAGTATACACTAGATGGCATATGTATAATGACAGGCCCTGTCCGTGTTATGTCATGGATTCTTAGGATAGGATAGCCTTTCTCCTTGTTCACCGACTCATACAGAGAATAAACCTATAATCACATCAGTAGCCCCATCCAGGCTTTCTTAACCAGGGCTCCTTATTTGAACCACAGAATTAACAAAATTATTCGAGTGGCTATTTCTCAGTTCTCCCAACAGTGGTATATAACTTGTACTAGTCTAGATACATTGGAGAGAAGTAATTCATGACATACAATGGATGTCCTCAGGCATTAGGACTGAATTTTTTAGCGGAAGCCTGGCTGAAAAAAGCTGAGAGGTTACCTGGCCACAAGGTTCTTTGAGCAAACATTCTAAATATAGTGATGATTTCAAGTAAGCAACTGAAGGTACCCAGCCACTCCACCAGACTACAGAGTTTGAACTGTATGTAGGTACTTACTGGTAGCATTCCAAAAGTTGACTACGGTTGTTAGATAGTATTCTAGTGAGACTGTTTGCGAAAACGTACAAGGTAGCAAATCAGTTTCTCTGTTTCCTTACTTGAATTTCAATAAGATTATAAATATAGCCCAAGATCAACTAACTATACACCTGGTGAAGTTAATTGAGTCACGTTCACCAACTATAAAATCAAATTATGCTTTAAATCCATTGACTCAAAAATATGTTTCGAGATTATGGTGTGCATGCTGCTATCAAGAGAGTCATGCTCATCATATAAAATCAGTGAAAAATTAAAGAAGGGTAAAAAGTTTCTTAAGATACTGATTAGAAGATTACATGTGAATTCAGAAAGGGTGAACAAATTAGGGAGCTGCTTTGGGAACAGCTGTATATTCAACCAAATGCAGAGAAAGAGTTACTCTTCTGCTGTGGAAAAGAGAAAAAATAAACACTGGAGGTGATGAGTTCTGCAATCAGACGTTGAGTACTAAAATTGGTTTCTCACAGGACCAAAGTTTCATAATTCAAACAACTGTAATAAGAGAATTTTTAAAATTTAAAATCCTAATGTGTAACATTCCAGCAATAAGAAATATTCTTGAGATACGAAAATCAAAAGGTAAAATAATTTTAATAGAAAAAAAAGCCTCTTTTGTAAAAAAAACAATTCCTAAGCCCACTTCTTAGTGGGAAGAGTAAGAAAATTTCATACATAATGATTTCCAGGTAAAAAAATATGAAGTTTGGAGATCTATTTACCCATTACAAGTGGAGGGCTATCTTTGTAGCCGTTAATAAGAGATCAGGACTGACTTGGGTTGGATGGAATTAGCCATGTTCTTCTCACCAACTGTAATAAGACAATAAATGTTAAATAAAATGTAGAATAAACAGAAATAGAGTTATAGATGTAGAAAACAATCTTATGGTTACCAGGGCAGAAGGGGGTGGTGGGAGGGATAAATTGGGAGGTAAGGATTGACATATACACACTACTATATATAAAATAGGTAACTAATAAGGACCTACTGTATAGCACAGGGAACCCTACTTAATACTACGTAATGACCTATATGAGAGAAGAGTCTAAAAAAAGTGGATATATGTGTATGTATAACTCATTCACTTCGCTGTACACTTGAAACTAACACTACATTGTAAGTCAACTATACTCCAATTTAAAAAAACATGGCATCTTAAAAAAAAATTTTTTTTAAATATAGAGTAAAAGGGCCAAATATATTGGCATATAATATTGATAAAAATAAAGCAAATTAGACTGAAAAAGTAAATGAATATTTCCAATGGTTGGTTTTTTTGTGGTAAAATATACATAACTAAAATTTATAATTTTAACCGTTATACAGTTCATTGGCATTAGATACACTCACATTGCTATGCAACCACCACTATCACTGCTATTTATCTCCAGACCCTTTTCATTATCCCAAATTGAAACTCCATGCCCATTAAACAATAATTCTCCACTCCCCAAACTCCCAGCCCCTGGTAACCACTCTTCTGTTTTCTGTCTCTTATGATTTTGACTATTCCAGGTACCTCATACAAGTGGAATCATACAATATTTATCCTTCTGTGTTTGGCTTATTGCACTTAGCATAATGCTGTCGAGGTTTATCCATGTTGTAGTGTGATCAGAAGTTTACCTTTTTTTTTTTTTTGCGGGTTTGCTGTTTTCTTTTTTTTAATTTTTATTTTATATTGGACTATAGTTGATTTACAATGTTGTGTTAGTTTTAGGTGTATAGCAAAGTGTTTCAGTTATGCATATACATATATCTATTCTTTTTCAAATTCTTTTCCCATTTAGGTTATTATAGAATATTGAGCAGAGTTCCCTGTGCTATACAGTAGGTCCTTGTTGGTTATCTGTTTTAAATATAGTAGTGTGTATATGTCAATCCCAGACTCCCAATTTATCCCTCCCCCCACCTTTCCCCTTTGGTAACCATAAGTTTGTTTTCTAAGTCTGTGAATCTGTTTCTGTTTTGTAAATAAGTTCACTTGTATCATTTTTTTAGATTCCACACATAAGTGATATCATATGTTATTTGTCTTTCTCTGTCTGACTTACTTCACTTAGTATAATAATCTCCAGGTCCATCCATGTTGCTACAAATGGCATTCCTTCATTCTTTTTAATAGCTGAGTAATATTCCATTGTATACATGTACCACATCTTCTTTATCCATTCATTTGTGATGGACCATTTAGGTTGCTTCCATGTGTTGGCTATTGTAAACAGTGCTGCAATGAACATTGGGCTGCATATATCCTTTCCAACCATGGTTTTCTCCAGATAGATGCCCAGGAATGGGATTGCTAGATCATATGGTAGCTCTATTTTTAGTTTTTTAAGGAACCTCCTTACTGTTTTCCACAGTGGCTGCACCACTTTACATTACCATGAATAGTGTAGGAGGGTTCCCTTTCTCCACACCCTCTCCAGCATTTATTGTCTGTAGACTTTTTGATCATGGCCATTCTCACTGGTGTGAGGTGATACCTCATTGTAGTTTTGATTTGCATTTCTCTAATAATTAGTGATGTTGAGCATCTTTTCATGTGCCTCTTGGCTATCTGTATATCTTCTTTAGAGAAATGTCTGTTTAGGTCTTCTGCCCAGTTTTTGGTTGGGTTGTTTTATTGATATTGAGCCACATGAGCTGTTTGTTAATTTTGGAGATTAATCCCTTGTTGGTCGCATTGTTTGCAAATATTTTCTCCCATTTGGAGGATTGTCTTTTCGTCTTGTTTATGGTTTCCTTTGCTGTGCAAAAGCTTTGGAGTTTAGTTAGGTCCCATTTGTTTACTTTTGTTTTTATTTCCATTACTCTAGGAGACAGATCGAAAAAGATATTGCTGCGATTTATGTCAGTGTTCTGATTGCGTTTTCCTCTAAGGGTTTTATAGTGTCTGGTCTTACATTTAGGTCTTTCATCCATTTTGAGTTTATTTTTGTGTATAGTGTTAGGGAGTGATCTAATTTCATTCTTTTACACGTAGCTGTCTAGTTTTCCCAGCATCATTTATTGAAGAGACTGTCTTTTCTCCATTGTATAGTCTTGCCTCCTTTGCAGAAGTTTAC
The DNA here is from genome assembly GCF_937001465.1 of Orcinus orca. NCBI lineage: Eukaryota > Metazoa > Chordata > Mammalia > Artiodactyla > Delphinidae > Orcinus > Orcinus orca. The sequence continues at coordinate 147,830,025 of NC_064559.1, read as the reverse complement.
TTCTTTTTAAGGCTGAATAATATTCCATTGTATTTAACATATATTGTTTATCCATTTATTCATCAATGGATGTTTGAGTTTTTTCTACCTTTTAGCTATTGTGAATAATGATGCTGTGAACATGGGTATACAAATATCTGTTTGAGTGTCTGCTTTCAGTTATTTTTGATATTTACCCAGAAGTGGAATTGCTAGATGATGTGGTAATTTTATATTTAATTTTTTGAAGAACCTCCATACTCTTTTCCACAGGAACTGCACCATTTTACATTCCCACCAACAGTATACAAGGGTTTCCTTTTCTCAACATCCTTGCCAACACTTGTTGTCTTTTGTTTTTCTGATAATTGCCGTTCTGACAGGTGTGAAGTGATATCTCATTGTGGTTTTGATTTGCATTTCCCTGATGATTAGTGACATTGAGCATTATTTCATATACCTGTCGGTAAGAATTTCTGTTACATCACTTTGCTGCTTTCCTTCCTGTTTATGGTGCTTTTTCTTAGCTTCCTTCTGGATTTCTCTTGTTATTCTATATGTTGGTTAAATGCTGTCGTTCTCCAGGATTCCTTTCCTGGCCCATTGCTTTAGCTACTTCCCCAGATACTGGTAGATCTTCCAAATCTCTCCTGAGTCCTGGGCCCATATGTTTAATAACCTATTGAATATATCTAACCAAAATATCCCATCAGCCTTTCCTTAATATCTTTCTTATCTTAATCTCAACCTCATTTACCCATTTCCTTGGTTCAAATTCTCATTATCATTTACCAGCATTATTACAGTTTATGCCTCAGTGAAAACAGAAATGTGAACCATATTAAATTACAGTTGTTTAATTGCACATATGTCTTTTTTTCCCCAGTACAACTTGGTCACATTGTGTATAGGACTGACTTTCCCCTCCCACCAACCAAACACATACCCATACATACACACACTTCAAATATCTCTCATCCTAAAACCTTATAGAGTGTCTGGTTCACAGTAGCAAATATCTCTCATCCTAAAACCTTATAGAGTGTCTGGCTCACAGTAGAAACCCAATAAATGTTTATTGAGTTCATCCTAAACAATAAAGGAACTTAAAAGTTAACACATTATATTGAGTTCACCAAAGGCAAAGACAGTTTCTTATTATTTTCTGAGTGTCTGACAGGAGCATAGTGGTCAATAAATATTTGCTCAATTTAGCTGACAGACTCTAGCAGTAGTACTACTTTTATGGCTTCAAAGCCTTAGGGTGATTATTCTGGAAGATATAAAATGGCTTACTCATGGGGCAAGCAGGAGTAGGCTCTTGCTACACAGTCCAGGCAAGAATTAACAGGACCCTGAGTAACAAAATGAATGGGAGAGATACTGCAGAACATAACCCGAATGTGGCAGCAGATAGAAATGGGGGGAGAAGAGAAGGAGTCAAGTCTTATTTTTTTAAATGGAACTAAAGCTAGTAAATAAATAACTCCCTATATACTTAAGATCAGAGAAGTAGATACTGAAGATCAGAGAAGTATTTTCTGATAGTTCCTCCTTGGATGTCCCCTCGCTTCAATTTTTCCTCTCATAATTCCTCTCCCTTTACTAGCCAGCTTCCACTCATCCTTGCAATTCAGCCCAGGCATTGGTTTTTTTTCCAAGGAATATTTCATGATCTTTCATGGCACGTTGAGTGTATCTTTACGGCTCTGCAGCCCCCATTAAACCCTGAGCTCCCTGAAGGCACAGACCACATTTCTTATCTGTTTCTAGCACTGGCACAGGCCCTGTCACATACATGTTTTTTATTTTTTATTTATTTATTTATTTTATTTTATTTTTTTGCAGTATGCAGGCCTCTCACTGTTGTGGCCTCTCCCGTTGCGGAGCACAGGCTCCGGACGCGCAGGCTCAGCAGCCATGGCTCACGGGCCCAGCCGCTCCACGGCACGTGGGATCTTCCCAGACCAGGGCACGAACCCATGTCCCCTGCATCGGCAGGTGGACTCTCAACCACTGCGCCACCAGGGAAGCCCACATATATGTTTTTTAATTAAAAATTCTAGAGCTTAAAATCAGTTAAAAATCCAAATACATGATATATGAGAATAGCCTTCTTTTGTTATTTGTTAATAATGGAAGCCTTAAAAGGGTATGAAATTGTGCCTAGATTTCATTAATTTTATGTTCCTATTTTGGAAGTCAACGAAATACCAGCTTTTTATTGCACATGGTCCTCTAACAGATCCGAGAAACAAGAATTCATTTTCCCAGGACTGTTCTGAAAAGTTCTCTCATGAAGAGAAGTATATACAGGTTGCCCTATGTCATGATAGTCTTGACAGTGGAAGCAGAAAAACTGAAGACAATTTGATTTTCTTTTGAGGGGGGAAAAAAACAGTTACCTGAGCATACATTTCTTTTTATACTCCAAACTCTTTTTGTTGCCTTTGAGAGCTGAGAAAATTACACTTTGAGAATTAGGCTTTAGAATGCTGTATAAAGGGTCATATCATGAGAAGAGAACATGTAATTGGAAAACAAATTTCTGACTTATTGAGTAAGATAGTTTCCCAAAGGACATTTTAAAAGTTCCCTTAACCAAGGAAAACAAAAAAGTAGTTGAAGTTTTATTCTTGGCTTTCAACATGGAAAGGTCTTTGTTCCATTTTACCAGTTGTTTTTTTGGTACCCCAAGGATATAGCTTTGAATTCTTAGGTTGTTTGATAGAAGATTAAAGTAAGGCACCTGTTCCTCTTTAATTACCTTTTTAATGTAATTGACAAGGTATTTTACACAGCTGTTAATTCTCTGTGATCATAAAAGAGGAATTTAGTCTTATCTTTAATTTTCTAGGAATGCAGTAGAATCCAGAGAAAAGACTTGGTTACCTAAGTTTAAAGAGCAGGGTTGGGTAGAGAGTGATAGAAGATAAAGTTGCACATCATGAATAACCTCTTGTTATCAGATAAGGGTGATTCATACCCTTTTGTAGCATGCTTGGATTTGATTTAGATAAAATGAGTTATGCTACTGGGTCATTTTTTAAAACCATTCTAAATAGGCATTGTGGAAGATGAGAAGAAAACCAGTCATTGAAGTCACCCAGAATGATGGCAAGACCTGGAGACAAAGATAAAGCCAAGTGTAGAAGTTTCCATGAATGTAAAGGACTGAACAGAATATTGTTAGATGACCAGAGGGGCACATGAAGGAGTTTAGTCTGGCAAACTGTTGGTGAGGCAGGTGAATTCTGACCTTATCACTCAACTCTGAGGCAGGGTATGGAAATAATAAGCAGTCTTCACTTAAGAGGAATGCAGGGCAGTGGTGTCTTTGTGGGAAACCAGGTTTCAGTTAAGTAAGGATATAAGGAATGCATTAAATGAAAAGGTTGTTACCATGTTATGGGGTCTAAAAAATTAAACATCAGTTAATTTTTTCAAAGCCTTTTGCTATAACTCTTAAAATACTGTTTTCCCTTTTACTGTACCTCCCTCTTTGAGATTGATTTATTCATTTTAGAAATATCAATTAGCCCTTATTATCTGCCAGGCATGGTGCTGGATACCTTATTATCTGCCAGGCATGGTGCTGGATATCTGCCAGGCATGGTGCTGGATATCTGCCAGGCATGGTGCTGTACAAGGTGTACAGTGATGAGTATATAAGTTCTTGAAATATGGATAGGATATTAGTAATCATGTTAGGTATATATTAGCATTGTGTGGAGTATTTGGTAAGAGGTGATTATCTTGGGTTTTTAAGGGCAGTTTTAGAGCTTTTGCAAGCAGAACTTAGCCTGTTCATTGAATTAAAGAAGGAAGAAAATTGGCCCAAATAGCAATCTCTTCTGCAGATGTCAGAAATTTCCTGTCATAGCCTCCCATTATAATAGGATATTAAAGCATTATGAGATCCCGACAGTGGCAAAGGAGTTCTCAACTTTTAGATCATTTTATTTGGGACCTAAGATAATACATCCATATTTACCTTTTTGTTCAGTAGTTATTTATTCACTTATTTGGCATATTTTTACCCAAGTGTGGCTGTACTGTACTCCATGCTAAGAATATAACAGAAGACAAGATAGATGGAGTCCTTGGTCTTATGGAGTTTATATTCCGTAAAAATAGTCGTTTTTGAGAACTTACTCAGTGCCAGGCAGTGTGCTAGGTACTTACATATATATCCCTCCGATAGCCCTACTAGGTACAGGATAATAGCTAGTTTTATAAATGAGGAAATCGAGAGTCAGTGAGGTTGGAATTAGCCAACCTCAGCTTTCCCAGGGGACCACTCGTGTGAAGCACACACAGCATACCAAGCCATCCTGCTGCTTTCCAACGTATGCTGAAAACTAACAAAAACTCCAGCAGGAAAATGAGTAAAGGAAAAGAATAATTTACATTAAAAAATTAAAATAGCTAATAAAAAATGTTCAATTTCACTTTCAAACAAAGCAATGAAAATATAAATAATGAGAGACCATAATCACCTATAAGTAAAGCATGTTTTTTGATGTAATATTCACTGTATGAGTGAAGTGGTCTCTCAAGTTCTGCCCTTAGAAGCATATTTTTTGAACACGCATTCTGGAAAACAGGTAGTACTTATCAAGAGCCTTAAATATTTATAACCTTTAACCACGCAGTTACATTTCTAGGTATCTATCCTAAATAGCTAGAAACTCAGATCACATTATTTCCAAAATGTTTATCACATTGTTGTTTGTATTGGGAAAATTTGAAAGTAAATTAAGGTCAATCTAAGTGGCATAATGTTATACTACCATTAAAAAGTATTATTTTGTAGTTCATTTAGTGATATGGAAAGTGTTTTCAATAAATATTAAATTTGAAAAAACAATGTAAAACTTTATATGTAATATCACAATTGTATAAAAGACAGTAGGTGTATGTATACATGTACAGATGTATTAATTCAGAATACACTAATAAACTGGAAAGAAAAAATATGAGAGTCATTATTTTTAGGTAGTTATGTACAGGTGATCTGTATTTGTAACTTCACATATTTTGCAAATTCTCTAAAATGAGCCTCTATTACATTTATGATTCTTTTGAAATAATATATATTTTCTTTTTTTTTAATCTTTGTTTGATTCCTATATCTGGAATAGAAATTAAGGTAGGATAGAGGTTATCAAGAGGTGATTCCAAACCAGTTTTCAGGACTGTTCTTAAAGAACTGAAACATTTCTTTTCCTAAGTAAAAAATCATAAAAGCAAGAAGCACGTTATTTCTGTGATTTATTCTATATCTTTAGGTTAATATGAGACATCAGGTTTATGTAATTTATAAATTCTAGGTGTATTTCATTTTGTTTCAGAACACACAGATATAACAATAATACTTTATTTCTTTACAGGTTTTACAACTGCCTACAACATGCTTTGGAAAAAGAAACTATTTCTATGACCTCATATCCCAAAGAGAAAATCAAAGAGAAAAATAACTCATCATATACTCACAAGAAAAAAAGAAACCCAGAAAAAGCATGTGGCAAATATATTACTGAAGAAAATAATAAAGAACTTGAAAATGATGATCATGATGATCCAGGAATCAGTGCTACTATCTTCCCTGAAGATTACTGAGATTTGGTTCTGAAGTGTCTTGGTAGAATAATGTTTCTAATAGATATTATAAAGCTGCTCTTTATAGGAGTATTTTAGTTAGTTGAGTGTATCAGCCTTTCAGAAAAACAAGATTTAATTTTTCTCTATATTTTAGGGAAACCCTTAGCTTTTAAAAATAGCTGTGTATAATATCAATATTTGCTCTTAAATACCATTGTTTTTAGTCACATATTTTAGTCATTGCAAAAATAAAATTATGATTTTTAATGCTTATCCTTAAGTTACAGTTTCTACTTCTGTAAAACAGAAGAACTATAATACCCTTTCAAGAGAGCCTTAACATTAGGAATATTAGAGTATAGGTCCTACAGTAGGACCTTGTTTATCCATTCTATATATAATAGTTTGCCTCTGCTAATCCCAAACTCCTAATCGTTCCCTCCTCTGCTCCTCTCCCCCTTGACAACCACAAGTCTGTTCTCTATGTCTGTGAGTCTATTTCTGTTCCATAGAAAAGTTCATTTGTGTCATATTTTAGATTCCACATATAAGTGATATCATATGTTATTTGTCTTTCTGACTTCACTTAGTATAATAATCTCTAGGTCCATCCATGTTGCTGCAAATGGCATTATTTCATTCTTTTTATGGCTGAGTAATATTCCATCGTGAATATGTACCACATCTTCTTTATCCATTCATCTGTCAATGGACATTTAGGTTGTTTCCATGTCTTGGCTACTATAAGTGCTGTTATGAACATAGGGGTGCATGTATGTTTTCGAATTATAGTTTTGTCTGGATATATGCCCAGGTTTACTCCTTTTTTCTATCATGGCTCTGAACTCTCTCTTTGGCCTTTAAAGTAAGATACTAATATTTCCCTTAGTCATTTTGAGTCCTCCATCTTCTTGTCATCCTGCAACATTTGGCCCCATTAACACTCTTAGACCCCTGAATCTGCCCTTTCATCAGCATCCTGAATGCTTTCTTCTCAATCATTTCCCTGTTTATAGTGAATCATCAGTTGTTTTTCTCTCCAACACTTTAATATTTTTCAACATTTATTGCACCTTAGAATCATCTTTAGAACCTTGAAAAAATGCAGAAAAGACCTGAGAATCTCCAGGGATAAGCACGTGTATTTTTTCTTTTAAAGCTCTCAAGTCGTTCTCTAATTGGAAACTAAAGGGTAATAACGCTGTAGGCATTCCCAAGTTTCTGTCTTTGGCCTTCATCTTGCATTCCTGTCTGCATCCCAGCTAACTCATCCATCCCAGTAGCCTTCACCTCTGAGACAATGACTCCCGCCTCTCCTGTCCTGGTCTGTCTCCTATGCTCTGACTAACTGCTGGGCCTCTCCAGTAGAGCTGTTACTTTTCAAGTGTTTTCTTGTTTGACTGTTTCCTGGTTCTTTGGCTAGAGAAAGCAGACTTTTGTTGGGGCTTTTTGTTTGTTTGTTTGAGCCCATTGACATTTCCGGGTTGCTGGCTTTTCCAATGCCCAGTCTGGGATATGTGAGGTAAAAAGAAAACGCAGGGAACTCACAATTATGTTGTTCTTTAGGTCCCCAAATCCCTAGCTGGTCTACCTTTCCCTTGTCACCTCTCAGAGTCTTCTTATGTTTATTCTATACATAGTGTCCAGAGTTTTTATTTTTATTTTTGGCTGTGCTGCGTGGCTTGCAGGATCTTAGTTCCCCAACCAGGGACTGAACCCAGGCCCCAGCAGTGAAAGTGCCAGGTCCCAACCACTGGACCGCCAGGGAATTCCCTGTCCAGAGGTTTTAGTTGCACTTAGTGAAAGGAATAGGAAAAAGAATATCTACTCCATCTTCCAGAATCAGAAGTCTAATATATTTTTTAAATTAATAATATTATCACATCATGGGGTATTGTTGAGGATACCTCTGGAACCCATCCAGATTGCCCAGATAATATAATCTACTTAGTGCTGTGCCCCATCTCCCAGTTTGTATGCTTGGCTGTTCTTGCTTTAGGCTGCTGGAGCATCTTCATTCTAAAATAGAGGAGAAAAAGCCTGGGAGTCTGTTTCCTGCCCTCTACCCACCCCCACCACACACACACTCACTGTCTCACAGCCAATAATGACAAGTGCAGAGTTTCAAAACAGTTCTGTTGCCCAGAAATGGGATAAACTTGGATGTGCAATTGCCATTTAAGCTCCCAGCAGCATCAGGCTAAGGCTAGGACGTCACCTTAATCCTATCATGTTTTTCCCACTCCCTTCCCCATTTCTTCTGGGAGCTCCTGCTTAATAAATCACTTGCACTAGAATGGTGTCTTCTTTTACAAGAACCTGACCTAAAGTACTGAGGTTATTTTGTCTATATTTGAGAAAGTGATGGCATATGTTTATTATAAAGAGCTGATGTCTTAATGTGCTACAAATTATATCATTGGTAGTGATTTAAACTTATGAGGCAAATAAATTTTTATATTAAGTACAGAGTTTTAAAAATTCTTTTGGGGGAAGTATCGAAACAATATTTGAGGATCACTTCTACAATACATACTGTTATAAGAAGTTGGCAGGAATAATTGATTCTAGGCAATGGAGTACTACCATCACAATTCAAGGGGATACCATGTCATTTAGGTTTTAAAGGCCAAGAAACAAGTTCACTTGACAGAAAAATCCAAGCAAAACTCTTGTAGACAGAGGAATGTGTAATATGAGGCACCAAAGAACATGATGTATTCAGTGATGGTGAATCTTCCATTAAAGCTGAAATACAACATGTGGCATGAAATGAGTCAAGCTGGTTGAAGCACAACTGTGAAGGGCCTTGTGGTCCAGCATGGAGGTAGACCAGTGTTTCCTAAACAGGGCTGTTCAGCAGAATTCCCTGGTGGGAATGGGACTGGGCATGCCAGGCTGCTTTCTAAAACACTGAATCCCAGGCCCTACTCTAGACCTCTCAAGCCAGAATCTTCAATCTAGAGTCTTGGAATCTCTTTTTATTTTTTCCTTTCTCTCTGGGAATCTTTATTTTTTAAACAACTCATCCAAATGCTTCTGATAAAATCAACCCAGCCCTTTTAGAAGCCACTGGTAACAGACGTAATCCTGAAGGCACTGGAGAGGAATTAAAGATTTTTTAACGAAAAAGGAAAAAGCAACGATTATAGTTGCAGTGTATCTGTATCACAGATTTTGTGTATTCATGTTATATTCATGTCATAGCTCCTCCTATAATATAGGAGGAGCTTCCAATATTTTAATTAGTTAAGTCACTGTCCTTATCGTTAGGTCTCAGGCAGCTGCCAGGAGGAACGGCCACATGCATAGCTATGTGTTGGACTCTCTACAGCTCCAGGAGAAGGAGACGTTCCCCACAGATGACAATGTGCATGCCACTCTGCAGTCGTGCAGTGCACATTCTTATATACAGTACTGCTAGGAGGGAATTTGGGGAGGAAAAAATCTTAATCTCAGAATATCTGGAACATTTCTTCTAATTTAATGAGTAGAATATGGAAATACTTGCCAGGCAGGTAGATGGAAAAAGAAGGAAAACAATTTTAGAAAATAAGCCCTAAATACATAAGAATTGTAGGAAAAGCGTGTGCATGTAGAGGACAGCATCCTGTGGTGGAATGACTACACATTCTGTTGTTTAAAAATCTCTCTAAAGGCCTTGTAATCCACTGACTTTCTTTCACTCATCCAAACTGACCCCCAAGGGAACTATGTTTCAAAGATTCAATAAACAACAAGGTCCTACTGTAAATAAACAACAAGGTCCTACGGTGTAGCGCAGGGATAAACCATACTGGAAAAGAATATTAAAAAGGATGTATATATGTGTATAACTGAGTCACTTTGCTGAACAGCAGAAATTAACACAACATTGTAAATCAACTATACTTCAATAAAAAAGAATTCTATAAAGTATCTGCATGAGACTCTGGAAGAGAGGGGCTGCTCCCTAATCCCTTTGCCTGATGTAACAGAACCACCCTGGACCTTTTAGGTTAGAGAAGAGTGGCCAGGCGCTGCCAAGAGCCCAAGAAGACACTGAATCCCACTCACTCCTTAACATGTCCCTTAACATGTTATTTTACTTATATATTCAATCCACATGCCTGATCAACAATATTAATAACTGCGGCAGGGATATTTAGTAATAAAATACAAGATAACCTATTGAGAGTTGCCTTGTCGTTTGTTTTTATTGTCATCGATCCATCCATAATGAAAGGAAATTTTTTCCCTTCCCCCAGGACGGAGGCAAGCACCTATTGCTAAGTCCCGGATTCTCCATTGTTTAATTTTGTTAACTACCTTTGTGTACTAAAAGAGAGGGAAAAGTTTATTGAGTCAAGTTTATTGAGAAACAGAGAGGGAAATTAAAAAACATGGTTTTGTTTTTGAAATCTTAGGCCAGACATCATAAACTAGTGGCTGAGTTACAGCCAAGCACATGTGTTTTGTTTGGCCCACACAGAGGATATTTTTCCTAATTGAAACAATATTTTAAAATATGATGACTTTTTTTAAAGTACATAGTTTTTCTTGAAAAATTGGAGGATCTGGCTACACTGAGCCAGCTCTTAGCAGAGCTGAGGACTGGCTCCCCCTTTTGGACACGCTTGTTTTCCTGCTCACTACAGCTGCAGCACCCCCTACTGGCTCCCTGTCTCACCTGCTGCAATCATTCACACTTCAACGCTTGGTTCCTGTGGGCACCAGGGTTGGCAACACTTGGTTAGAAATTCGGGGGAGTTAAACTATGATGTTAGTGTACTATATAATAAATAAGGGATTAGAGCAGGACAGGCTATATAATTTTCAGAGGACACTGCAAAATGGAAACGTGGGGCCCCTCGTTAAAAATGTTTAAGATAAACAAGGATTTACTGTATAGCACAAGGAACTATATTCAATTTCTTGTATTAACCTATAATGGAAAAGAATCTTAAATATATATATATATGTATAAATGAATCACTTTGCTGAACATCTGAAACTAACACAATATTGTCAATCAACTATACTTCCATTGGAAAAAAAAAATCCTTATCCATATACACACATTGAAACAGAATTTTCATGTAAATCCCAAAGAAAAGTTAATGGACTTACAAAAACATCTAATGCTTTCTTAAATAAACCTCATCTCACGGTTTAAAAAAGAAAAGAAAAGAATAAACCTCCATTGTTTTCAGCTAAAAAAATAATATTTAAGAATTACAGGGACGTCCCTGGTGGTGCAGTGGTTAAGAGTCAGCCTGCCAATGCAGGGGAACATGGGTTTGATCCCTGGACCGGGAAGATCCCACATGCCGTGGAGCAACTAAGCCTGTGCGCCCCAACTACTGAGCCTGCGCTGTAGAGCCCGCGTGCCACAACTATTGAAGCCCGCACACCTAGAGCCCGTGCTCTGCAACAAGCGAAGCCACCGCAGTGAGAAGCCCACGCACCGCAGCAAAGAGTAGCCCCGCTTGTCACAACTAGAGAAAGCCTGCGTGCAGCAACGAAGACCCAACACAGCCAAAAAAATAAATTAAAAATAAAATTTAAAAAAGAAAAAGAATTACAAAATGGGGCTTCCCTGGTGGCACAGTGGTTAAGAATCCACCTGCCAATGCTGGGGACACAGGTTTGAGCCCTGGTCCGGGAAGATCCCACATGCCACAGAGCAACTAAGCCCGTGCGACACAACTACTGAGCCTGTGCTCTAGAGCCCACATGCCACAACTACTGAGCCCACGTGCCACAACTACTGAAGCTCACACAAGAGCCCACAATAAGAGAAGCCGCCACCACAATGAGAACCCCGTGCACCACAACGAAGAGTAGCCCCCGCTCACCACAACTAGAGAAAGCCCACACACAGCAACGAAGACCCAACGCAGCCAAAAATAAAATTAAATTAAAAAAAAAGAATTACAAAATGGTAACAACAGAGCATTAAGGTAAGTTCAGGGCTCTTCTAAGCAGGGGGACCTGTGCAACCACACATGTTATTATACCCATAAACCAGTCCTGGATTGCGGGCTTGGTGCTTCAAGAGCTGAAGACAGCAATAGCTGCCAGGGTGTTTAACCCTCCTCCCTCACTAGGAAAGGGGCAGAGTGCTGCAGGTTCTGTGATGTGCCTGAACTTGGAGCACCCTTGAGGTGGCGGGACCACGGGGGGCTGTTTGGGAGCCTGCAAGGCCTGAGCACTCATCACTGATGTTCTGGAAGCTAAGGCAAAGGTCTCGAGGGCTAAACTTAACCCCAAAGAAATAGAGCCTCCTTCAGAGCCACCTGATTTCAAATGAGAGCAAAAACAGTGATGAGCACCATGTTTTGAAAACAAAGGCCTCCCCCATTTTTGACAGGAGTTGTGTATGTTCCTGGGCTAAGTGTTGAAGAATCTTGAAAAATGGCTGCTGTCACCCTTCTGTGGGTGGTCCTTGAACAGGCTTTAATTTGGTTGTTGGTGATGGGGGAGTAAATCTAGCCCTACCTTAGAAGTTTTATAATAAGGAATATTTTTTGGTTAGGAATTTTGGCCTTTAAAAATGAGCTTTGACCCTCAAGCCTCTCCTTTTCCTGCTCTACCATACTGCTCTCAACATGCAAACTTCTTTTACTGCAAAAGAATTTTAATATCCATAAATGCTTATGTTCAATGTCCTGGATTTTTAATGCATTTGTTTTTTGCTAGTCATTTATTTCTCAGCCCTTTTTCTTTTTGCCTCTAAAATGGTTCAATTTAAACTTTAATTTTAACCCATTGCATATGTTACTATTTATTTATTTAAATCGATTTTATTTTTCAGAGCAGTTTTAGGTTAACAGAAAAATTGAGAAAAAAGTACAGAAAGTTCTCATACATCTCTCCACTTCCCCCTTCCCTGGCACAGTTTCCCACTTAAATTAGTGTGGTGCTTTTGCTACAATTGAGGAGCCAATATTTAAACAGTATTATTAACTAGAGTCTATAGTTCACAACTCTCCTCATCTTTATTCTCTCCTTCTGAAATTGCTATTAGTCATATATTGGACCTAGTTTATCTATTCTCTATCTCTCTTAACCTTTTCATCCACCCCCAACCCCTGCCCCCATCTCTTTACTTTATGTGCTTCAATCTGTGTCATTTATTCAGGTTATCTTTCAGTAAATGCATTCCCTCTTCAGCTGTATCTAATCTATTGTCTAGCTGGCCCACTGAGTTTTACATTTCACAGACTATACTTTATTATTTTATTATTTCTGGACATTCTCTTTGGTTCACTTTCAAATCAGCGGCAGATTATTTAAATGCTCTAGGAATTTCTTTCCCTTTCTATATACCTTTTTCCAGATTTCTGTCAATTTTATTAACACAAACTTTTCACACATCTGAATATCACAGAAGTGACCTACTTTCTTTAGCTATTCCAAGGATAACTGAAAAGAAAGTCCTTCCTCCAAATATACACCATGAAAGAGGAAAAGTGAAACCTTTCCCAATAACCAAATTGTTTACTTGCCAGTAAACAACTGTTTACTTCACAGTAGGTCCTTATTAGTTATCTATTTTATATACAGTAGTGTATATATGTCAGTCCCAATCTCCCAGTTTGTCCCTCCCCGTCTGTCCCTTAACCCCTGGTAACCATAAGTTTGTTTTCTACATCTGTAACTCTATTTCTGTTTTGTAGATAAGTTCATTTGTACCCTTTTTTTAGATTCCACATATAAGCGATATCATATGAATTTTGTCTTTCTCTGTCTGACTTACTTCACTCAGTATGACAATCTCTAGGTCCATCCATGTTGCTGCAAATGGCATTATTTCATTCTTTTTTATGGCCAAGTAATATTTCATTGTATATATGTACCACACCTTCTTAAAAACAATAAAAAAGGGCAGTTTAACATGTATTAATTGCACATATACATATCCACTACCACCACCGTATTGAACTTTGACTACTTGAAGGAGAAAGCTATATTTCCATCATTTTTGTATCTCCAATGCCTTGCACATTGTTGGTTTCTAACAAATATTTTTCCAATTATTTTAATGTATAGTTTGTTTCCTTTAATTGAGGTATAATTGACATATAACATTACATTAATTTCAAGTGTACAACATAACCATTCTATATTTGTATACATTGTGAATTATCACCACAATAAGTCTAGTCAATGGTACATCACCATACATAGTTATAAAAATTTTTTTTCTTGTGATGAGAACTTTTAAGATTTTTCTGTCTTAGCAATTTTCAAATATGCACTACAGTATTATTAACCATAGTCGCCATGCTGTATACTACATCCCCATGACTTATTTATTTTATAACTGGGAGTTTGTATCTTCTGGTCCCCTTCACCCATTTCCTCCATACCTCCCCCATCTCCCACCTCTGGAACCACCCATCTGTTCTCTGTATCTATGAGCTTGATTTGGGGGGTTTTGTTTTTGTTTTTAGATTCCACATATAAGTGAGATCATACAACATTTGTCTTTCTCTGACTTATTTCACTTAGTATAATGTCCTCAAGGTCCATCCACGCTGTCACAAATGGCAAGATTTCTTTCTTCTTTATGGCTGAATAATATTCCCGTGTGTGTGTGTGTGTGTGTGTGTATCACATTCTCAGTCAAAGAGATCTTATTCCCTGGCATTTAGAAACTACATTCTGAACTCTAGGTGTGACATGACAGCAAGTGGCTTTTTTTTAAAATAATTATGGAATGATTCATCAGTGCATAATAATCAGTTACTAAGTGATCGTCATTCAAAGGTTGGATCCAGGAGTTTACACCATCCATGAGATGTGATGACAGAAATGACATATAAAACTGTCTACTAAGTTCATTCCTCTGTGATGTAGCAGCAGGAATGTTCATATTAATATGTGGAAATGCTGTTTCATTATATTCATTTAATGAATTCCTTTGTTCTTCAGCTTTTCATGACTTAATATCTATCCCTACCTAGTTTGCAGAATATGGTAAGACTTAACTAAACTGTTCCTCACTCTTTGGAGGAAAGCACTATGCAGAGATGAAGAAATTCTAGCTAATTTCATTTTACTTAACAACTGCCAATAACTTATGCGAACCTCCTGTTAATCTTGCAGCTAATTTGTACTGATGCTTTGAAATGAGGCAAGAGAAAATTAGTAAGTCACATGAACTAGCCAGTGTTTCCCATAGCAACAGGCATATTGTCAAACTGAAGTTTAATTCATCAGTTCTGTAAAGGAGAGGGTAAAGGAAAAAAGAGAAACAGAATGTCCACACTGTCTAGATCTTTCACAAGTAGCCACCAGGTGGCAGAGCACCACACACAGTGGACCTAGCAGAGCAGTTAGAGTATCACTTAAAACTGAGATGGTGTGGGTTTTGCTTTGTTTTATTTTCTTTACAACACCAATACAGAATATTTTGGTGTTTTTATTTTTAAGAAAAAATAGTACTAAGAATATTAACTCTCCCACTTACTCTTCTAAAAAATAAGATCACATAACATCAAATGATATTTTCATCATTTGGTATTTTAATAACAGAAGCTAAATATCCAGAAGCTTTCACCTTTGTTGTTCCAGTATGCTATTAAAATTACATTATGTCTAAGGCACAAAATGAAAGAAATACTGGGAACAAGCTATACTTCAAATTTTTAGTCTTCTTGAGTCTAAACTCTACATAGAATTATAAGATCATCTTCATATCTTTAAATATTTTTCATACACATAAGTCATGTGTCTGTGTAAAGAATTCACAATAAGCATTTTTATAAATTCAAAAGATAAATCTATATATCTATATGTGCATAGGCTCTGAAGGAAATTGCTGTCTCTCTCTGTACAGTATATCTGTATTCCACCTACAGGTGTCCTAGAAAAAGGGTGGGTAATTATAGTGAAATTTATCTGGATTATAGATTTCCATGTCAAACTTTTTCTTTAGTGTTTTTAATGTTACTATGCCTCATGCAGTCCTGTTTATTCTTTATGTTAAATATAATGTTCAATACTTAGACAAGTAGTTACAAAATTTAAATATCTACATTCAATCGCCAAGTCTATAAATAATCCATTGCTGTTGATTTAAAACAATCATTCTAAGATTGATGTTCCTTGATTCCTGATGACAACGTATCCTAGATTTTGTACAGGCACTGACAGAGTTTTCTGATCTCTGGATTTTGAGGGACTTCTGTGACACTGAATTATTTTCCTGATTGTATAGGTAAAATGTAAAAGGTACACTTTCATTTAGAGTATAGTGCTGAGGATTTCAAAATACAGCACAGCTGGGTACTTAGGACTACAATTGTAGTTTGGTGTGGATGTGAAGCCTGGTATGAAAGAGTGTCCTTAAAGATAAAGTTCATCAAATGCTGACAAATCTTCAGCGATTTATTTCCTTCTTACTGCTGTTGTGTGTTAGATGTAGTCACAATAACACCTGGTTTGTCCTTGTAATCTCTAAGTTAC
This sequence comes from Orcinus orca, assembly GCF_937001465.1. Taxonomy (NCBI): domain Eukaryota; kingdom Metazoa; phylum Chordata; class Mammalia; order Artiodactyla; family Delphinidae; genus Orcinus; species Orcinus orca. The sequence continues at coordinate 147,813,987 of NC_064559.1, read as the reverse complement.
ACTTTGCATTAGAAAAATGAAGGAGCATTTTTCTTCAATATTACATTCTTATTTTCACTTACAAACTTCTGGAAGGACTTGGCATGTTTCCTCCGTGAACTTAGGTTTTTGCTTTCTTGCCTGGATCTCCTTTTTGGATCCTAAACTTAACTGTTTCCCCAGACTTCTCTATACTGCACTCTAAGCAAATCAACCCTCTAAATGGGAAAATACTATTTGTGGGGACATTCTTTCACTCAAGGAATGAAGAACAGTTCCTTAAAAGAGTTACTTTTCATCAGCCATTTCTACAGTCACTACTTATTTCTGTTTTTCCATACTTTTTTAAATTGGAAAGCTACGTAGGATGCCTTAGCTCTTGGTTCATCAGTCAGTGGACTGCCGCAGTGTTGACGCTGAGCAGTCTAAATATAGAAATGAGCATATAGCTTGCATCAGTTCCAGTATCATGCCTTGTTTCTATGGAAAATACACGATTCAATTTAATTACATAATCTGCTATTCGCTAAGACAGGGCTTCCAACAGGGCCAAACAATTCTGAAGCAGATTCCTCTCTTTTTTTAAGACGGCTAATCAGAAGGGATTTGTGATATTGAAATCACTAAGAGGTAATTATGAATGATTTTGTGCAATTCAGAAATGAAAAATTCCTCCCCAAAGCCCCAAATCTTCGAGTCTATTTTGTTTTAAAAAAATGGAAGTTTGTTGCTTCACTTACCTTTCACGTTTAGTGTTGTGCGTGGATTTCTCAAATGCCGAAAATGAAAATATATTCCTATAAAGAAAAATGAATAAAGAAAGATGAATGGATTCAAAGTGACAATAAGAAATGACACATAATGTACTTCTGGAAGCAGAAATTTCCACAATGATGAAAGACAAGAGAATTTATTCCATGAAAAAAATATTAATAATGGGTTTCAACAGTGAGATTTTTTTCATTGTTTCTTTACAGTCAGAGAAGAAAAATATTTTCCAGAAAACTTTCCATAGTCTGTTGACACGAACATCAATTTTTGCTATTAAAGTAGAAACTAGTAATTACATTTTTTTAAAATGACAGTCTGGTAATTATATATTTTAAATATGAATCCCAATGTTTAATTAGGTCATATGACTGTAATATCAGCTTGCATTAACAGCAGATTATCAAATCCTAGCAATTCATCCCTTAGAGAAATACAAGAAGAAAAGGCTGCTATAATTGTGAGATTTAAATAGAATAAACCATAATGCAGTACAATATTCTTCAAATATTTTAATGTTTACTGATGTTATTGAGTAATGAAGTTTATCATCATGGCATATTCTTCTTAGATAATTACTCTGGCAGCAATAAGCACATAGGAAGAAACATGGTGTTTTCCTCTTTCAGGAAATCTTTCAAATTAAACTGAGAACAAAATTCAAAACATATATTTGAAAGTGGTTTTGTGTATTTTTAACATGCAAAATGTATGTAATATTAACTTATTCTGAATTTAATTACATTGTGCTTGATGTTAGGTAAGTAATTTTGATTTTTTAACCTATATCATAAATCTGTATTTTATTAGCTCTTACTTTTACATTTTTTCTAATATTCATTGATAAATTATGCAGTGCAAACAAAATCTCTTATTTTAACATAAGTAGCTCTCATTTACAATCAATAGCTTCTAAAAAGCTTAAACATATGCCTATATTTTGTATTTTAATGTTTCATTTTGCGTTTACTCATTTATCACAAGCGCAAGGTTTTTTTGTTAATTTTTGTTTTCTTTCCTCTTTGCTTCTTAAACCACATTTGACTTTACTAGTTTTATTTATTTTTCACACACATAAAAAAGTCATAATTGTGTTTAATTATTCATTATTGAATCTTAATGCAACCTTCCTTCGGTACTGTTTTTCTTGGTAAAGAGATCCCTTTACAATGCGTGTGTTGCACTTCTTTGTTACCTTGTGGGAACTCTATTCCTTAATGTTATATTTTCCTTCCAAAATTTTCTCTTTAAGATATAAAAATTAACTGTTAAATGGCTACTGCAAAATTCTTGTGTGTAAGTTTAATGATACAAGTGCTTTTAAATACTTACAAATTGTAGAGTTTCGTTATAATGTGTCTAATGATTTACACAGCTAAAACAGCTTGAATAATTCCCCATTTAGTCCATAAAAGCTAGGATTTCTTATACAGAGGTAACGTACTACTCAAGAAGCCTGCCTTGAAATTGTTCCACACACTGTCCTTGACAATGCTACCAGAATTTTTATTAAAAAATCCTGCCTTTTTTTCTCTTCGTAGTTACATCTGCTATAACTCATAGCTATAAGCATATGTTTCGCAATAAGAAAAAAGTCCTTTCTGAGGACAAAAATCTAAAAGTGCTTGAGTGGATCTGAGGATTAGATATTCTTTTATTTAATAGGCAAGAGAAAAGAGATTGCCTATCATATGCTTTATGTCTTTGTGTACGCTAAAGCTGCTTCTTGTATTACAAACAGTGACAAAATGTGTGTGCTAACATTACTATATTTATAAATGATATTGGTGCTTATGATTTACCCTAAGGGATCTATTTCCTAACACTAGGGGTCATTTTTGCTTGTGGAAATATTCTAAGATATTTAGTTTTAATAAAATAGAAGGTTAGGAGTATGACATTTCCTAGAAAAGTATTGTCCTTGAAAAACGTTTTCCTGGGCTCAGATCCCTAATTTTTCCCTTAGTTGGACTGTGAATGAATTTTGTTACTTTGTCTAATTTTAAAACTGTAAAACAAAAGTATGCTTTGAGTTTCTTATCTAAAGTTCATTTTTGTTAATTCTACCAAAATGCTTAGGCTACTTCTGAGGGCATGATGCTTCATCTCATGTTTTTGCCTGTGGTCACTACTTTATATTTTGTCAGCTTTCAGGTTTACTTGGTCTTTTTCTTCAAGGCGTTACATTCTGACGCTCCTGAGCCACAGTGAAAGTCTTATTGATTTTTTGCTGATTTTCAAACTGCTGTGAAGTACAGCAAATGTAGCCATTAGAACAAAGCTCTTGCCCTTCCAAAACAAAATGAATACCTCCCATTACAATATCTCAGATTTCCTACTCTTAAAAGTTTTAAAATTTCAAGCTCCTTTCTAAAGTACTTTGTTGTCCCACTCTGGGACTTAATAATATCAGTCCCTTATTTCTTTTAAAAAATTCATTTTAAGGCCATGGTGAGGGATGTGAGAGATGATATAAGAAAAAAATTTTTTCCAGAGTAGCATTATGTATTTTAGAATGTGCTACAGATTATGTAATATGAATTATTATCCTGTTTACATTGAATGGAGTGGGTAATTGCAAGCTATAAATCATTTTTGGGTATCCGAAAAATTTAGCCTCCTTACTCCAGTTACACACATAAATAAAGATAGTTATATTTGTTTTTCTAAATCCAATTTTTTAGATCTGCTTAAAATCTGTTGTTCTTCAAAAAGCATAGTATATTATGTTTAACATTTTCAATTTAAAATCAAAGTATTTCCTTTGATTCAAAAATTCAAAAAATTAGGTATATTTTCTATACCTAGTATTTGCTAGACATATGGAAAATACCAAAAGGAAGTTATTTTTTCTACTAAAAATGAATAAATAATTTTCAAATGCTCATTACGTTTACATTCATTCAAACGATAGGGAGTTGCACTTTTTTTAACTTAGAATCGGAATTATGGCCTAATTTCCCAAACATGTCAATTGCCTTTTGTACAGCTGCAGAGGCCTGTAGTCTGCCCACAGAATTCTTCTGCTGGTTGTCTACCTGAAAAGGGAATGAAAGAACAATACTGTGTTTTGGTTCTGCTACTAATTGTCTATTCTGTTTTGGGTAACTGGTCTTAATTTGGGAAATTAAAGAGAAAGAAGTATATATTCAACTGATGATATTTTAATCATCTTATACGTAAGGACAAAAGTGTTCTAAACTACAGCGAAATTTTACTACAAGGATAAAGGAAAGTGGAGAATTATGTAGAAATAATATTATTGCTCACATGATAGGCTTGAAGCTGCATGTTGATGTTAAGCATATCCTATTACAAAACTCACCAGTGTCTGCACTATATGAGGCTAACATGGCATATTACTAAAAACACATAATTTAAAGCCACTTCGAAGAATGGTATTGAAAGAATAAGATACAATGCAAAAGATGTGGTGGTGGGACTATGGATATCCAAGTCTTCATTTAATCTCTGTCACTTACTAGCCTGTGACCTTCAGGAAGTTAGTGCCTCTTTCCAGCCTTTGTTTCCTCATTTGCATAATAATTAAGAGGCTGAATAGGGTGAACTCCACTATCTTTTCTGCCATTGTGATTATATATATTCCTCTGTCCCGTACTCTTATCATCTAATTTTCTTTCTCAGAAAGCAGCATGGTCCAAATCTGTTTCTTACATTACGTGAAATACGTATGCTCAGCTGCTTTGTGAAGAAAATGTTACATACACGTGTGTGTGTGTGTCTCGCTCAGTAGAATATAATTACATTAATCTCCAAAATAGTACCAATGTAAAAGGTATCTCACGTTTATGAATGTAAAACGTTAATGAAATGATTGCCACATATATATCCATTCTAATGTACAAATTCAAAAGTAAAAGTGTAGAAGATGACTATATATCACTATATTTCTATTAGCAGAAACCTTACCTGAGCCAAATCCATCAACACTGCAACACTGAATGAAAAACCCCATGGAGCATTTAACGGTATTATTTTTTTATGAAGTCAAATTCTTCAAAAGGTCAAAATCCTTTCCAAAACAGAGATACTCAAGGACATTCACTCAGACTTATCTGAGAATAATGTAGGTAAATGTGTACAAAAGAATTGACAGCTCCTCTTCCTGCCTTTTTCTTTGGAGACCCATAACTCGGACTGTATTGAAATACGTGACATGGCATAAGATATCACCAATAAAAAAATATTTCCAATATATATTAGTTGCTATTCTAGCATGGCAACAATGGGATTTGATGTCACATAAATGGTAGCCCACAAGAAAAACATGTTACAAAAGCAACTCCTTTCCACCCTCCTCCCCTCCCCCTGAAATAATAACAATTTGCTAAATTGTTGGGAAGTTGTTATAATTCCTTTTCCAAATTATTACTCGCCCTTTAGATTAGAAATGAGGCCAGGGTTAGCAATCAGCTATAAATGGTAGGATTTTTCAAGTAAGAAGCACTTGTCTGATTGTGAAGTGGAGGCCATTACTGCCTTGATTGGGCCTTTTTTTTTTTTTTTCTCAGCTTGCTTGATTTGTGGTTGAGAGCGCGTATTCACTCCTGTACTGTGAGCAATCAGAGCCTCCCCTCTCTCTCATTTTTGATCAGTGATTTAGGGTCCACTACTTTGGCACAGCTGCCACCTTTTAGCCTCCATCATGCAGAATATATCCTTTAAAAAAAAGGGGTGGGGGTGGGGGATGGGAGCAGGTAACTAATGTACATTTGGCTTCTTAATGTGCCTATTTTACATTTTCAGAGAGAACTTTTCACTCAAAATAACAATCATGTTGGAACTTGGATTTCTACACTTAATAAATAAGTTTGGACAGAGACCTGAAATTTGTTAGAACATATTTTCCATTTCTTTAATTATCCCACCGGTGGGGGGAGGGGAGACAGGTATGGGGTACAAAGCTGGTACTAAGGCATCTGAAGGCACATGTAGCTTTTGTACTACCACAGTCTTTGTTCTCTGGGAAATGATACAGAAACAAGGACCTTTTTCTTTACTTTTGCAGAGGGAGCATTTTATAAGTTTTTCACCAGATTTAAGGTCTATAGGAAGAAGGTATTAACAGCTCTTAAAATTGGAGTCCTGTTGTCAGATTTAAAAATTATTTAATCCCTCTTCGGATTTAAGACAATCTATTCTTGTTGTCAACAATAAAGGATTATTTTCGTTAGGAGTTAAGTTCAGCACATCTTACTCCTTGGAACTCATTAGAGAACCCCTGGAAGAAACTGGAGTTTCAAAGTTGGATTAGCTGATTATCTTGGGCAACCTCCCAGATCCTGTTAACCACAATCAAATAATAATGCACATATAAGAGCATGTGAACATCCCAATTCTGCTCCTCTTCCTCAAAATCAAAATGCTCAGAAAACTTCCATTAAATAAATACCAAACTTGCATTTTTCTGAATACACTAAGTCTGGAACATAATAAACCTGTATAATAAAGTGAGGCTCACCAAAATTAAGAATACCATCTGGTAAGTAGTAGTTTCCCTCAAGATCTGAGTCAGAACTCATAAGAAAACTTTTTTTCCACCAGTTTTATTGAGATATAATTTATCAACCATAAAATTCACACATTTCAACGTTCAATTCAATGCATTTTAGTGTATTTATAGTTGTATACCTGTCACTACCATCTAATTTTAGAATAATTCCATAATGCTGAGAGAAATGTACCTATTTACAACCACTCTCATTCCCATTCCCAGCCCTAGGCAACCAGTTTTCTACTTTCTGTCTCTATATGTTTGCCTTTTTTGAACACTTTATTTAAATGGAATAATATGTGTTCTTTTATGTTAGGCTTTTTCACTGAGATGTTTCTGAGATTTGGAGGTTCACCCATGCTGTAGCATGTTGTCCCTTTTTATTGATGAATAGTGTTCTATTGCATAGATGTACTATATTGTGTCTATCATCTCATCCGATGATTGTTTGTTCAGACTTTTTAGATGTTTTTATTGATGCTGCTTACAAACATTTGTATACAAGTCTGTGTATGGATATATGTTTTCAAATTTTGTGGGTAGATATGTAGAAGTAGAATTGCTGAGTCATATGGTAAATCTATGATTAATTTAAGAAACTGTTTTGCAAAATGGCTGCATTATTTTCCATTTTCCATTAGCAATGTATGACTTCCAGCTTCACCACATTCTTGCCAACACCTGCTACTGACCGTCTTTTTTTATTATAGCAGTTCTAGTGGGTGAAAAATGGATCTCATTGTAGTTTTGACTTGTATTTCCCCAATGACAATGATAATGATGATGACAATCTTTTTGTGTGCATATCAGCTATTTGTATATTTCTTTGGAGAAATGTCTCAAATCCTTTACCCATTTTTAAAAATTGAGTTGTTCTCTAGTTATTGACTTGTATAACTTCTTAATATATTCTGGATACAAGTCCCTTATTGGATATATGATACACAAATATTTTTTCCCAGTCTGTGGGTTGACTTTTCACTTCCCTGATAGTGTCTTTTCTTTTTTTAATTTAAAAAAATATATATTTATTTATTTTTATTTTTGGCTGCATTGGGTCGTTATTGCTGCGTGGGCTTTTCTCTAGTTGCGGCGAGCGGGGGCTACTCTTTGTTGCGGTGCACGGGCTTCTCATTGGGTGGCTTCTTTTGTTGCAGAGCATGGGCTCTAGGCACGTGGGCTTTAGTACTTGTGGCACTAGGCCTCAGTAGTTGTGGCTCATGGGCTCTAGAGCACAGACTCAGCAGTTGTGATGCACAGGCTTAGCTGCTCCGTGGCATGTGGGATCTTCCCAGACCAGGTCTTGAACCCGTGTCCCCTGCATTAGCAGGCGATTCTTAACCACTGCACCACCAGGGAAGCCCCTGATAGTGTCTTTGAAGCATAAAAGTTTTTAATTTTAAGCAAATCTCTTTTGAACTCTTAATAGAGCACATTCCATCAGCTCTCAATATAATTGTTTAAAGATCAAAGAGAAAGAGAAGTAAAAGGTTAACAATAAAATCAATAATTATACTTGGGTCAGTGGAAGAAAAGGAAGAAATAGTTTTGCTAATCCATTTCCTTTAAAATAATATAAAAGCTTTCACTAGGAGAATAAGTATTTTTTGTTTTTTTTAACTTCATGTGGGTCATTTGAATCTTTTCTTAAATAGGGTAGCAAAAATTCAAAATTCAGCCTTGCCCAGGTCAGAAGTGGTTTTGAATAATGTTCATATACAGATGAACCTCATGCCACAAACTCCACTCTTTGTGCTTCTACCTCTGAGTAACAATAAATGGCTTAAGAAAAATCAAGATACAAGAAATTATTCTTAGACAGGAGACACTGAGCTTTGCCCTCCCAGGCCCACTGTATTACCTTATTTTCAAAATGCCTTCTTCGCAGGTACATCAACATAAGTGATTAGTAGCAGCGGCAGCTTTACAACCACTGTTGAACGCCAAGTTGTTCAGGCAAATTTGGTAGAGATGTGGATAAACTGTCAGCATTCAATGCATCTGTTTAGAAACTCCTTGTGGGAGGAAAAAAGAAAAAAAAAAAGGAAAGAAAGAAACCTACTTGTGAGGCGGACTTAGAACTTGTTCATAATACTACACAGCTCAGCTCAGACTAGCAGAGGTGCATGTACCTTGCTTTTAGCAGTAAAAGTGGTAAACATCTCAATACTTTCCAGGGCCTACAATTTAAGAGTACCCAACAATGAACCTTTCAGAAATTAACTAATCAACTGTTAATAGGTTTATTGTGCAAGTCCAGATTTTCCTCTGGCATTTGCTGTGTATCATTAATATGATATACCCATAACACAGTTTGGTTGCCCTGGATGCCTCTCACTTCTTTCCCATCTTTGTATCATTATGAATTTAGCCACCAGTACACACACAAAAAGCACATACAGTTGCACAAAATATTGAGAAGTACTCTTGACTTTACAGTAAACTCCAGAGTGCTTTTTAAACCCAAACTCTGGATATAACTAAGAATTCAGTAACTACCACTGTTACATTTTATCTTATAGATGCAAATGTTGTTGCAAAAATAGTGTTAAAAATGGCAATGTTGTGTGTCCTAAATGTTTCTATCAAATTCTGTTGCACACAAGTAAGAAATCATCATCTTTATTTTTATACTCAACACAGCAGTATGTGTCACATGGATTACTTTTTTAAAAAGTGAATTTCAGGAGCTTCAAGATAACGGAAGAGTACATCATGGGGATCACCTTCCTCCCCACAGATACATCAGAAATACATCTACACGTGGAACAACTCCTACAGAACACCTACTGAACGCTGACAGAAGACCTCAGACCTCCCAAAAGGCAAGAAACTCCCCACATACCCGGGTAGGGCAAAAGAAAAAAGAATAAACAGACACAAAAGAATAGGGACGGGACCTGTACCTCTGGGAGGGAGCTGTGAAGGAGGAAAGGTTTCCATACACTAGGAAGCCCCTTCGCGGGCGGAGACTGCGGGTGGCGGAGGGGGAAGCTTTGGAACCACGGAGGAGAGCGCAGCAACAGGGGTGCGGAGGGCAAAGCGGAGAGATTCCCACACAGAGGATCTGTGCCGACCAGCACTCACCAGCCCGAGAGGCTTATCTGCTCCCCCGCTGGGACGGGCGGGGGCTGGGAGCTGAGGCTCGGGCTTCAGTCGGATCCCAGGGAGAGGACTGTCGGCGTGAACACAGCCTGAAGGGGGCTAGTGTGCCACAACTAGCTGGGAGGGAGTCCAGGGAAAAGTCTGGACCTGCCGAAGAGGCAAGAAATTTTTCTTCCCTCTTTGTTTCCTGGTGCATGAGGAGAGGGGATTAAGAGCGCCGCTTAAAGGAGCTCTAGAGACGGGCACGAGCCGCGGCTATCAGCGCGGACCCCAGAGATGGGCATGAGACGCTAAGGCTGCTGCTGCCACCAAGAAGCCTGTGTGCGAGCACAGGTCACTATCCACACCTCCCCTCCCGAGAGCCTGTGCAACCCGCCACTGCCAGCGTCCCAGGATCCAGGGACAACTTCCCTGGGAGAACACATGGCACGCCTCAAGCTGGTACAACGTCACGCCGGCCTCTGCCGCCACAGACTTCCCCCACATCTGTACCCCTCCCTCCCCCAGGCCTGAGTGAGCCAGAGCCCCCGAATCAGCTGCTCCTTTAACCCCGTCCTGTCTGAGCAAAGAGCAGACGCCCTCAGGCAACCTACTCGCAGAGGCGGGTCCAAATACAAAGCTGAACCCCAGGAGCTGTGCGAGCAAAGAAGAGAAAGGGAAATCTCTCCCAGCAGCCTCAGGAGCAGCAGATTAAATCTCCACAATCAGCTTGATGTACCCTGCATCTCTGGAATACCTGAATAGACAATGAATCATCCCAAATTGAGGAGATGGACTTTGGGAGCAAAGATATATGTATCTTTTTCCTTGTTCTCTTTTTGTGTGTATGTGTATGCTTCTGTGTCTGATTTTGTCTGTATAGCTTTGTTTTTACCACTTGTCCTAGGGTTCTGTCTGTCCGTTTTTTTCTTTGTTTGCTTTTTTTGGTATAGTTTTTACCGCTTGCTATCATTGGTGGATTTGTTTTTTGGTTTGGTTTCTCTCTTCTTTCTTTCCTTTTTTTTTATTAGTTTTTTTTTTTAATTTTAATAACTTTATTTTATTTTTTCTTTCTTTCTTTCTTTTTCTCTCCCTTTTATTCTGAGCTGTGTTGATGACAGGGTTTTGGTGCTCCAGCCAGGTGCCAGGCCTGTGCCTCTGAGGTGGGAGAGCCAACTTCAGGACATTGGTCCAACAGAGACCTCCCATCTCCATGTAATATCAAACGGCGAAAATCTCCAAGAGATCTCCAACTCAACACCAAGACCCAGCTCCACTCAACGACCAGCAAGCTACAGTGCTGGACACACTATGCCAAACGACTAGCAAGACAGGAACACAAGCCCACCCATTAGCAGAGAGGCTGCCTAACATCATAATAAGGTCACAGACACCCAAAAAAACACCACCTGCCCATCAGAAAGACAAGATCCAGCCTCATCCACCAGAACACAGGCACTAGTCCCCTCCACCAGGAAGCCTACACAACACACTGAACCAACCTTAGCCACTGGGGGCAGACACCAAAAACAATGGGAACTACAAACCTGCAGCCTGTGGAAAGGAGACCCTAAACACATAAAGAAAAGCAAAATGAGAAGACAGAGAAACATACAGCAGATGAAGCAGCAAGGTAAAAACCCACCAGACTAAACAAATGAAGAAGAAATAGGCAGTCTACCTGAAAAAGAATTCAGAATAATGATAGTAAAGATGATCCAAAATCTTGGAAACAGACTGGAGAAAATACAAGAAACGTTTAACAAGGACCTAGAAGAACTAAAGAGAAAACAAACAATGATGAACAACACAATAAATGAAGTTAAAAATTCTCTAGAAGGGATTAAGAGTAGAATAACTGAGGCAGAAGAACGGATAAGTGACCTGGAAGATAAAATAGTGGAAATAACTACTGCAGAGCAGAATAAAGAAAAAAGAATGAAAAGCATTGAGAACAGTCTCAGAGACCTCTGGGACAACATTAAATGCACCAACATTCGAATTATAGGGATCTCAGAAGAAGAAAAGAAAAAGAAAGGGACTGAGAAAATATTTGAAGAGATTATAGTTAAATACTTCCCTACTGTGGGAAAGGAAATAGTCAATCAAGTCCAGGAAGCACAGAGAGTCCCATACAGGATAAATCCAAGGAAAAACATGCCAAGACACATATTAATCAAACTATCAAAAATTAAATACAAAGAAAAAATATTAAAAGCAGCAAGGGAAAAACAAGAAATAACATACAAGGGAATCCCCATAAGGTTAACAGCTGATCTTTCAGCAGAAACTCTGCAAACCAGAAGGGACTGGCAGGACATATTTAAAGTGAAGAAAGTGAAAAACCTAAAGCCAAGATTACTCTACCCAGCAAAGATCTCATTCAGATTCAACGGAGAAATTAAAACCTTTACAGAGAAGCAAAAGCTGAGAAAATTCAGCACCACCAAACCAGCTTTACAACAAATGCTAAAGGAACTTCTCCAGGCAGGAAACACAAGAGAAGGAAAAGACCTATAATAACAAACCCAAAACAATTAAGAAAATGGGAATAGGAACATACATATCGATAATTGACTTAAATGTAAATGGATTAAATGCTCCAACCAAAACACATAGACTGGCTGAATGGATACAAAAATAAGACCTGTATATATGCTGTCTATAAGAGACCCACTTCAGACCTAGGGACACATACAGACTGAAAGCGAGGGGATGGAATAAGATATTCCACGCAAATGGAAATCAGAAGAAAGCTGGAGTAGCAATTCTCATATCAGACAAAACAGACTTTAAAATAAAGTCTATTGCAAGAGACAAAGAAAGACACTACATAATGATCAAGGGATCAATCCAAGAAGAAGATATAAAAATTGTAAATAATTCTGCACCCAACAAAGGAGCACCTCAATACATAATGCAAATGCTAACAGCGATAAAAGGGGAAATCACCAGTAACACAATCATAGTAGGGGACTATAACACCCCACTTTCATCAATGGACAGATCATCCAAAATGAAATAAGGAAACACAAGCTTTAAATGATACATTAAACAAGATGGACTTAATTTTGATACTTATAGGACATTCAGTACAAAAACAACACAACACACTTTCTTCTCAAGTACTCATGGAACATTCTCCAGGATAGATCATATCTTGGGTCACAAATCAAACCTTGGTAAATTTAAGAAAATTGAAATCGTATCAAATATCTTTTCCGACCACAATGTTATGAGACTAGATATCAATTACAGGGGAAAATCTGTTAAAAATACAAACAAATAAAATCTGAACAATACACTACTTAATAACCAAGAGATCACTGAAGAAATCAAAGAGGAAATCAAAAAATACCTAAAAACAAATGAAAATGAAAACACCACAACCCAGAACCTATGGGATGCAGCAAAAGCAGTTCTAAGATGGAAGTATATAGCAATACAATCTTATCTTAAGAAACAAGAAACATCTCACAAAAACAACCTAACCTTACACCTAAAGCAAATAGAGAAATAACAACAAAAAAACACCCAAAGTTAGCAGAAGGAAAGAAATCATAAAGACCAGATCCAAAATAAATGAAGAAGAAATGAGGAAAACAATAGCAAAGATCAGTAAAACTAAAACCTGGTTCTTTGAGAAGATAAACAAAATTGATAAACCATTAGCCAGACTCATCAAGAAAAAAAGGGAGAAGACTCAAATCAATAGAATTAGAAATGAAAAAGGAGAAGTAACAACTGACAGTACAGAAATACAAAGGATCATGAGAGATTACTACAAGCAACTATATGCCAATAAAACGGACAACCTGGAAGAAATGGACACATTCTTAGAAATGCACAACCTGCCTAGACTGAATCAGGAAGAAATAGAAAATATGAACAGACCAATCACAAAGCCTGAAATTGAAACTGTGATTAAAAATCTTCCCACAAACAAAAGCCCAGGAGAGATGGCTTCACAGGCAATTTCTATCAAACATTTAGAGAAGAGCTAACACCCATCCTTCTCAAAATCTTCCAAAATATAGCAGAGGGAGGAACACTTCCAAACTCATTCTATGAGGCCACCATCACCCTGATACCAAAACCAGAAAAAGATGTCACAAAGAAAGAAAACTACAGGCCAATATCACTGATGAACATAGATGCAAAGATCCTCAACAGAATAAACAGAATCCAACAGCACATTAAAAGGATCATACACCATGATCAAGTGGGGTTTATCCCAGGAACGCAAGGATTCTTCAATATACGCAAATCAATCAATGTGATACACCATATTAACAAATTGAAAGACAAAAACCATATGATCACCTCGAAAGATGCATAAAAAGCTTTTGACAAAATTCAACACCATTTATGATAAAAACCTTCCAGAAAGCAGGCATAGAGGGAACTTACCTCAACATAATATAGGCCATATATGACAAACCCACAGCCAACATCGTCCTCAATGGTGAAAAACTGAAACCATTTCCACTAAGATCAGGAACAAGACAGGGTTGCCCACTCTAACCAATACTATTCAACACTGTTTTGGAAGTTTTAGCCACAGCAATCAGAGAAGAAAAAGAGATAAAGGGAATCCAAATCAGAAAAGAAGAAGTAAAGCTGTCACTGTTTGCAAATGACATAATATACTATACATAGACAATCCTAAAGATACTACCAGAAAATTGCTAGAGCTAATCAATGCATTTGGTAAAGTAGCAGGATACAAAATTAATGCACAGAAATTTCTTGCATTCCTATACACTAATGATGAAAAATCTGAAAGTGAAATTAAGGAAACACTCCCATTTACCATTGCAACAAAAAGAATAAAATACCTAGGAAAAAACCTACCTAAGGAGACAAAAGACCTGTATGCAGAAAAATATGATGCTGATGAAAGAAATTAAAAATAATACAAACAGATGGAGAGATACACCATGTTCTTGGATTAGAGGAATCAACACTGTGAAAATGACTATACTACACAAAGCAATCTACAGATTCAATGCGACTCACAGATTCAATGCAATCCCTATCAAATTACCACTGGCATTTTTCTCAGAACTAGAACAAAAAATTTCGCAATTTGTGTGGAAACACAGAAGACCCCGAATAGCCAAAGCAATCTTGAGAAAGAAAAATGGAGCTGAAGCAATCAGGCTCCCTGACTTCAGACTATACTACAGAGTTACAGTACTCAAAACAGTATGGTACTGGCACAAAACCAGAAATATAGATTAATGGGACAAGATAGAAAGCCCAGAGATAAACCCATGCACATATTGTCACCTTATTTTTGATAAAGGAGGCAAGAATATATAATGGAGAAAAGACAACCTCTTCAATAAGTGGTGCCTGGAAAACTGGAAAGCTACATGAAAAAGAATTAAATTAGAACACTCCCTAACACCATACACAAAGATAAACTCAAAATGGAATAAAGACCTAAATGTAAGGCCACACACTATAAAACTCTTAAAGGAAAACATAGGCAGAACACTCTATGACGTAAATCACAGCCAGATCCTTTTTGACCCACCTCCTAGAGAAATGGAAATAAAAACAAAAATAAACAAATGGGACCTAATAAAACTTCAAAGCTTTTGCACAGCAAAGGAAACCATAAACAAGACCAAAAGACAACCCTCAGAATGGGAGAAAATATTTGCAAACAAAGCAACTGACAAAGGATTAATCTCCAAAATTTACAAGCAGCTCATGCAGCTCAATAACAAAAAAAACAAACAACCCAATCCAAAAATGGGCAGAAGACCTAAATAGACATTTCCCCAAAGAAGATATACAGATTGCCAACAAACACATGAAAGAATGCTCAACATCATTAACCATTAGAGAAATGCAAATCAAAACTACAATCAGGTATCACCTCACACCAGTCAGAATGACCATCATCAAAATATCTACAAACAATAAATGCTGGAGAGAGTGTGGAGAAAAGGGAACCCTCTTGCACTGTTGGTGGGAATGTAAATTGATACAGCCACTATGGAGAACAGCATGGAGGCTCCTTAAAAAACTAAAAATAAAACTACCATACGGCCCAGCAGTCCCACTACTGGGCATATACCCTGAGAAAACCATAATTCAGAAAGAGTCATGTATCACAACGTTCATTGCAGCTCTATTTACAATAGCCAGGACATGGAAGCAACCTAAGTGTCCATTGCTAGATGAATGGATAAAGAAGATGGGCACATATATACAATGGAATATTACTCAGCCATAAATAAAACGAAATTGAGTTATTTGTAGTGAGGTGGTGGACCTAGAGTCTGTCATACAGAGTGAAGTAAGTCAGAAAGAGGAAAACAAATACCGTATGCTAACACATATATATGAAATCTAAAAACAATTTAAAATGGTCATGAAGAACCTAGTCACAGGACGGGTATAAAGATGCAGAACTACTAGAGAATGGACTTGAGGACACAGGGAGTGGGAAGGGGAAGCTGGGACAAAGTGAGAGAGTGGCATGTA
Source organism: Orcinus orca (assembly GCF_937001465.1). Classification (NCBI taxonomy): domain Eukaryota; kingdom Metazoa; phylum Chordata; class Mammalia; order Artiodactyla; family Delphinidae; genus Orcinus; species Orcinus orca. The sequence goes on along the minus strand of NC_064559.1, from coordinate 147,798,140 downwards.
CATATATACACTACCAAATGCAAAACCGATAGCTAGTGGGAAGCAGCCGCATAGCACACGGAGATCAGCTCGGTGCTTTGTGACGACCTAGAGAGGTGGGACATGGAGGGTGGGAGGGAGTGAAATGCAAGAGGGAAGAGATATTGGGATATATGTATATGTAGAGCTGATTCACTTTGTTATAACGCAGATACTAACACACCATTGTAAAGAAATTATACTACAATAAAGAAGTTAAGAAAAAAAAAGTGACTTTCCATCGAGGCTCTGCTAAGACAATTACTGAGTTTTAAGGATACAGTTAATGTATTTTTGACAGAGTTGTGTATTTGTTCAAATTAATACACTGAAACCTGAATTGAAGGGTGTTGAAGTTAAAACTGTTGATTGTAATCAACCTAGTTGATTATACAGTGCTAATAAGTAATTAATTAATATAATAATATATATAAAAAGGTATGATATAAAAAGGTATAATATAAAAAGGTATATTAAATATAGTTAAGATTCACTAGAAATAAAAACAAGTTGAGAACAAGAAATTGTCTAATAAATGCCAGGTAACTAAAGTGGTTCCTAGTAGCTTTTATACAATAAAAATAGAAAAGACATAGTCGCACACAATAAGCTGTTCTCGAGAAAGAGAAGGGAAGGGAAAGGGAGGGAAGGGGGCGAAAAGAAGAGAGGAGAGGAGAGGAGAGGATGGCAGAGGAGGGGAGAAGAGGGGAGAGGAGGGGAGGGGAGGAAGACTATATTGATTTCTCCCAGGAACAACTGGAACTGTTAGTAGAATAGCACCTGTTGTTTAGATCAGTAAGGTTTATTCTAAACAAGATGAATATTCTTTCACCTCTTCTGTGAATGTATTATGTCAGCTGAGCAACTTTACACACAAGAAGGAAATAAACCACTTTCCTGCATCATGAAAGTTCCAGAAAAAAGGAATTAGATTTGTTACAATTTATCAAAACCCAAGTTCAAGCAGGCCTCAGCAGCTTATTTTATATCTGAAGTAATATTAAAAGTAGTCATGCAGGCTTCATTGTTTGTTGCCCCTACAGGATCTGTAAGACCTCAGAGCTCTGAAAATTTCTCAGTACCTGTTCCTGAGAGTTCAGAAGATATCATGTATTTATGAATAAACCAAATGAGTGATCTTGAGATATTTGCTGTTCTACTGTTCCCATGGATTGTTAGCACATTTAGTGACCTTCACTGCTGCTTTTATTTGGTACAAAATCCTACACCATACATCACTATTCCTCCCCCTCTCCTCCTCCTCCTCCTCCTTTGTCTCCTCCTCCCACCTTTTTAAGTTATAGCCCTCTCTCCAAGGGGATTGTCTAAGTACAGATCTAAGTGCCAAGCACCACACACCTAGTACTCAGATTTGCTCCTCTAACCCAGTTTGAATCGATTTTATAGTTCCCATGTCTGTGCTTAAATTTATCATCTCTTCATGCATGTTTTTAATCTTTTCTATTAGATTCTTTAGTAATATTTTGTATCACTATTATTTAAAGTTCTGTTCTGATAAGTCCAACAACTGGGTCATCTCTGAGTCTGTTTCTATTGACTGCTTCCTCTGTTGAGCACATTTTCTTGCTTCTGTGTGTATCTTGTATTTTATTGCATTCTAATTACTTTTAATTAAAAAAAGAGAAAATAAAATAAATAATATTTACTTCCAGAAGAGAGTACACACCACTTTTCCTGCCAGGCTGCTTCTATGGTCTTTTTGCAGCATTAGTTTAATTCAGTTCATGACTGGCTTTAAATGTTTTGAGGATAGGATTGAGATTTTTTTTTCTCCATCAGTAGGAGTTAGGCTCTGAGCACTGATGAGATTCCTGAGATCTCTTTACGCTTTACAGCAATGCCTCCAGCTTTCTGAACTGCAGGAGATCTCCCTCTGCTTACAGCAAGGATGACAGATCCTGGATTTGCTTGGAAGTTCTCTTTGCTCTCCAGGATTTATGAACTTGATATCTCTCTCTTCACTGTTACCCTGCTGCCAACTTCAAAGGGTAGCTGCTTACACTATGTGAAGGTCCAGAATGCCTTGGGGAGCTTTTTCTTAGCTCTCCTGCCCCACCTCAACATGGGTGACTGAAATCCTGGAGTGCCTTCAGTGGGTTTCTTCAATGCTCCTGCCCTATTCCCTGCTTTCAGGTGGCTGCCTGTCTTGCACTTTCTCAGCTCTCCTGTTCTGCCTTCAGGCTTTGGTATACTATCCCCAAACACTCAGTGAAGACCTTTGAAAAGAGTTGGTGGGTGGATGCCAGTCTGTCTGGGGTTGAGGTTCTTTGAAATTCTAATCTGTCATACCTGAACTTTGGCAGCCAATTAAAGTTCTTTAAATGTTCCGTTGGTTTCTCCTTATCCTATCTCTGGTAAATTCTTCCTCTCCCAGTGTTCCAAAAGGCATGAGAACAGCCAGGTGTCTTTTCTCTTCTATGAAGCCATGTCTTTTTTTCTAGAATATGATTGATTTAGTTTTCTTTGTGTTCTCAGCTCTACAATGGTTTTTAAATCGTAGCTAGCTTGTTTTCGTAACTGGGGTGAGAGCAATGGTTTCTTATGACTTTTTTACACCCCAACCAGAAACCTCCCCAACTTGCTTTTCAGAGAAAAATAATGCTCTTTCACTTTCATATGTTTATATAATATTCAATTAGTTTAGTCAACTGTTACAACTGAATAGCTGTCATGATTGGTTTGGAGACAAACAAAACTGAATCTGGGTGAACAGTACTTAACTGGTAGAAAAAGAAATGCAAGGACACTATTAGCCTCACTTCTGGCGTGGACATCAGTAAGTAGGTTTTAAACTGGTGAGAACTCTCAAACAACTAAAGAAAAAACCCACAAGATTTTACTATAACAAAATCAAATTTACCTGTAACAAATCTGACCCTTTATAACACTGACATAAAAGTAGTGCTTTAAACAAATGACAACTCTCCCTTAGGAGTGCTAATTATGTACATTACTCCAACTAGCAAACAAAGTATAAAATCTTTACTGATCCAACTCAAATATCAGTTTATTTAACAAACATTTTTATACTTTCTATATTGCTAAGTCATTCTACTTGGGTTCGTTACTGGAAATTGATTATCCATATGTTGGATTGTCTCTGTTTTGCATACTTACTAATTGGCACCTCCTAATTCCTTCAATCTTTTTTTTTAATCTGTATTTTTTTAATAATCTTAAACAATTCCATTATGTTAGCAATTTAATTTTCAGCAATGACTATTCTGTTCATTGTCTTTGATATTTTATCCCTTGATTTCATAATGATGTTTTAATTATCAATTTGTTTATTTAGGTATTTAGTGCCTCTCTTTTCCCTCATTTTTTTGAATTCATGACAGACTCACTCAGTTCCATGACATACACCCATTCATTTATGTACAAATACACATACACACACACACAAACACACACATTCTGATGCTTCTTAAATTTATATCCCTTGCCCAGATTTCTCAGAACTCTACACTTATATATCTAATCTCTTATTTGACTCGACCTCTTGACTTAAATGTCTAATAAGTCTCTCAAATACAACATGTCTAAAAGTAAGCTCCTTATCTCTCCCACCCACCTACCTGAACCTGTTCGTCTACAACCCTTCCTAACTCAACTAATGGCAATTCCACACTTTCAGTTCTTCACATCAAAAGAATTTGGTATTATCCTTGATGCCATTGTTTCTCTCATACTCACATCTAAACTTATAGGCTCTACTTTGAAATTATATCCAGAATTTATTTAATTATCTTTTCCCACACCACTGCTACCATTCACCATCTTGGTCCAAACCACCATGATCTCTTGTCTGGATTTTTTGTAATAATGTCCTAATCTATCTGCCTGCCTGTATATCTACCCAACTATCTATCTATCTATCTATTTATCTATCTGTCTATCTTCCTTTCTCTCCTATTATATTTGGCCACTAGTTATTTTCTTAGATCTTGTTACATGCCTTCCATAGTTCCACAGGGTTTGCAAAACTACTTGGGATGGGGGTGGAGGTGGGGTTGTGCCATCCTGTGTGAAAAACACCCTCAGGCTTTGGCTTGTTTCAGTTGAGTTACCAAAATGCTGTTTGAACAGGGTAGAAGGTGGAGGTTGAGCTTCCACTCAGCTTTTTAATTCCACGTTCTTAAACATATAGCAATAGTTAACAATCACTAGACCATTGAGCCAGGCATCTAATATGGAATATTGAGACCCAAATTAATAAATAGATAAAAGAAACTTAGAAGAAGCAAAGTTATGCAGGAAGGAGAAATATTGAAAAATACAACTATTATTAAAATTCTCTGAGATAAAAGGAGATAATGCATCAGCAATACATGCAGAGAATTTTATAAAAAGGAAAAGGGACATTCAACAAATAAAAAAGACCCTTGAAAATTAAAAATATGATTGCAAAACACTTCAATCACACTTTTGATGTCCAAGGGATCTTTTTATTCTTTGAATGTCTTGTCCCTTTTTATAGAATTCTGTACATGTATTATTTAGAAAATGTAAAGGATATTTTCTATTTGTCCTTACACTTCCATTTTCTCTTGCCACCTGTAGAGTACAGACCCCAAGTTAACCAGCCCCCAGTGGTTCACACCCTATAAAATCCCTTCCCTTTGAGTGTGGGTGAAATGTTGACTTGCTTCTAACTAATAGAATAAGGCAAAGATGATGGGATGTCACTCCCAAGATTGGATTACATCACATGGCAAAGGCGATGGGCTGACAGTTCCATAAGTAGGTTAGGTAATATGGTAAAGGTAGTAAGATGTCACTCCTATGGTTACTTTATCGTATGCATATACATATGTAGAGAGAGACTAGCAAAATGAAGATTATACATATATAAAGGTCTCAGAGGGAGAGAGAGAGACTTCCTGTAGAGAGAGGAGCTAGCAAGATGAAGTCATCTGCCACCTTCTAGTATGCACTAGAGAGACTCTCCTGCTGGCCTTGAAGAAAGTTCCATGTTGTGAACTGCCTATGGAAGGGTTGACATGACAAGGAACTGCAGGTGGCTGCAGCCACCCAAATACAGCCAGCAAAAAGCCAGATTCCTCATACAGTTGCAAAGAAATTCTTCCAACAAACCTGAAAGAACTTAGAAGTGAATTCTTCCCCAGTCAAGCCTCCATACCAACAGCCTTTATTGCAACCTGCTGAGATCTTGAGGCAGAGAATGCAGCTAAGTCAAGCATGGATACCTGATCCACAGAAACTGTGAGACAGTAAATATGTGTAAGCCACTAAATTTTGGTAACTTTGCTATTCCACAGCAATAGAAAACTAATGAAGCTTTACAGAACTGCCTCAGCAGTTAACAGGTTGTACTCTGGGAACAATTGCCTGGGTTCAAAATTCAGTTCTGCCACTTACTTGAACAAGTTACTTAACCTCTTTCTTCCTCAGTTTTGTCATGTATAAAATGGGGATAATAATGGTACCTACCTCAGTGAATAATTATGAACATTAAATGAGTTAATATATATATAAAGCACTAGAATAGTGCCTGGCACATAACAAGAACTATGTGTTTGCTATTATGATAATTCTAATAATAAGCTAATAAATATGAATAAATAATATAAACTAACATAATATAAAATAAAATGAAAGAATATAAACATAATTAAATAGTTATGATAAACAATATAAAATAATTTTAAAATAATTAATACATTACTATCATTATATCAATCAGAATAGACTAAGTTATGCTGCAGGAACAAAAATCTCAAAATCTCAGTGACTTTAAGCACAAACATTTATTTCTTGCTCACATTAAATGTCTACTGCTGATAGCAACATTCTCTGTTTACTGTATTCTCATTGACCCAGGCTGATGGAGCAGCTATCAACTTGAGTGTTGCCAGTCACTGTATCAGAGCAAAAAAAAAAATTCTGGAGAGTTTCCCTTTAGTAGTTAAATGCTCCAGCCTGGAAGTGACACACCCCATTTTTGCTACAACTCTTTGGCTCCATCCAACTATCAGGGAACACAAAACATACAATCTTACCATACACTCAAAAGTGGAGAAAAACAGAAATGTTTGGCAAAAAGAATACTACACTTGTTATTTTTAGTATTAGACTCTTTAATCTATGAACATGTTTTGACTAATATAAAAACTAAATTTAAGAAAGAAAATAAGGTGCCATCTAGATTCAAAATGGGTTAATCATAATTATCGTTGTCTGAAGTTGTTTCAGAAATTAGACTCCTCCAAATCTGACTTGGATGTAAGTTATTGAGAACAAATCACTAATTTTTCAACATACTTCAAATACACCAAGATACCTTTGCCTCTTAATACTACAGATATTTTATTGAATAGATATTTTCTTTTGTAATGTAAACACTGCGATTCTACTTGTTCCACTGCAATATAAAAAGCATAGCTTTTTATTTCTTCAAGATAGTATCTACAAACAGAAAAACAGGAAAAACTACAAGGACCATCATGTGGAAAAGCCTCACTGCATCCGGCCAGGGCCCCCAAATTGTATAGTCATGCTCTATTTCTGGAGCTTGACAACTCCTCCTCCCCCTGCTCCAAGAAACCAAGCCTATAAACAAGGATTATCCTGGGCTGAGAGAGAGCCTCAGAGGCCAGGAGCAGACCATAGTGACCATAGTTCATTGTAGTTTTGTTGTCTTCTGAGACTAGCAATGGATCTTCACAATTGCTGTTTTTTGGGGGGGAAAAGATATATCCCTACTTCACATCATATACTTAAATAATTCCAGACTAAGTAACTTTTACAACATGATACATATAAATAGATGATCTTCAGGTGGTAAATGCTTTCCTAAACTTGACTCTAAATAAAATAAATACATTTGGCAATGCACAGAAAAAGACAATCATAACTGAGATGTTTTTTGTTTTCTAAGAATAACAAAAACAGAAACAATGCCAATATAAATGGAAAAGAAGATACCTACAATATAAATGAGAGGAAAATAGATTAATGTCATTCTGTATAAAGATAATATATAAATATTTTCAATAGAAAAGGATATTGTCACAGAAAATAGGAAAAGGGAACATTTTCAAAAGAATACAAATGGTTAATAACATATACATAAAGTATAATCTATTTAAAATCAAAATGAATATTAAAACGATATTTTGTTTTGATTCCTTACTAAAAGATAAAATGACTTATAATAACCATCATTATTGAGCTTGTGGAAAAAATAGGCACTACGATTTGATAATGGTAATGTAACTTGGTTCAATTTTTCTGGAAGGTAATTTTCATTATGTATCAAAACCCCTAAAATTATCCATATTCTTCGACTCAGCAATTTTATTTCTATAAATTTCCATTAGGAAACAACCAGAGGTAGATTGAAAGCAATCTAAATGTTCTATAATAAGAGATTGATTAAATAAATTATTATAATCCAAATGATGAAACACTAGCAGGCATTTTACATTATTTAGTAATAAGAGCATTAAATGAGAAAAGTATCATGCTTATTGTCAAGTGAAAAAGGAAAACTATAAAATATTAAGAATGGAATAATCAGAGTCACTAAAATAATAAAACAATATTTTAAAATATCTATACAGAAATAAAAGTTGGAAAGCTAAAAAACCAAGGTTATCAAAATGGCTATATATCTCTAGACAGGGAACTCACAAGTGACTTTTCTTTTAACGTAAAAACATTTTATTAATTTTGAAACAGTCTCAAATTTACAGAAAAGTTGTAAGTACTGTACAAAGAAATTTTATTCCCTGAACCATTTGAGAATCACTTGCCAACATGTTGCCCCAACACCCCTGAATACTTTAGGGTGTATTTCCTACAAATGAGAACATTCTTATACACAGCCACATATCATATCAAACATAACAAAATCACATCAATAACTATCAAAATCACAAAAATAACATTGATACATTACTACCATCTAATCCTCAGTCCCATTCAATTACTTCCACTAAATGTCCACAAAATGCATATTACAGCAAAATAAACCTAGTTCAGAATCACATGTTGCATTTAGTTCTCATGTCACTTTAGTCTCCTTTGTCCTCAGTTCCTCAGTTTTTCCTTGACTTTCATGACCTTGACAGTTTTGAAGTTTATAAGCCAGTAATTTTGTAGAATGTCTCTCAATTGGTGTTTGGTACGCTCTCATATTAGATTCTAGTTAAGCATCTGTGCCAGGAATATCGAAAAGTGATGATTTGTTCCTCTCATTGCATCCTATCGGGTAGCTCATGATTTTGATTTGTCGTAATTACAGTGATGCTCACTTTGATCACTTTATTAAGGTTGTGTCTCCCAGGTTTCTCCACTGTAAAGTTACTCTTTTCTCACTTGTAATTAGGAAGTATTTTTGTATGGAGGTATTTTGGGACTATGTAAATACCCTCTTCTTCATCAAACTTCAATTTTTAAATTTATATCACTAAGGACTCATGGTTTCCTATTTTATTATAATTCGTTAATAATATTATTTATTCTCATGCTTAGTTTGTCTCCTGTTTGAACAGTGGGAGCTTATTTACACTGGTTTCTGTGTCCTTTCTTTCTTCCTTTTTTCCTTTGTCCCTTTCCCCCTCCTTCTTTCCTTCCTTCCCTCCCTCTTTCTTTCCTTCTTTCTTTCTTTCTTTCTTTCTTTTGGTGGGGGGATATGCCCCCATCATTTGTTGAGTACTTCTTGCTTTCTGTCACAAGATGTTCTGGGCTCTTACTTTCTTTGCCCCAGTCCTGGAATCAGTCATTTTTCCAAGGAGCCTTGGTTCCTTTTAGTGGAGAATGGTATTTAAAAGCCAAGATCTCAGAGCTAGATGCGCTCATTGTTAATGGTGTGTCACTGTTCTCAGGCCATCTCAGTTTACAGAGCTGGGGAATATATGTATTTAAATGCATATTTACATCTATATTTACTAGTATATCTATCTATAGTTATTAAAATCTATGAGTCCACACAAATGCCTTTAATTCCAATCAAACATCATAGGGTTCTTTATAGTTTTCTCCTTTTTCATATTTGCAAATCCCTTTCCTGACGTTGATAAACTTAGCTCTCATCATTCTTCATATATTTACTTATATGACTCATTCCCCTGTATGTACCAATCTCCTGTCCCACTAGGGCTCTGAATCCCCAAGGCAGGCCCCTGACACCCCATCCCTCCTTGCCCCACTAGCACTCTGTACCACATGTTGGGCTGCCCATCCACAGAGGTGCCCTCCCCATCTTGCTCAGGATCTTGACTCCCTGGGGAAGTCCTCCTATGAAGATGTCCTCCTAATTTCTCTAGGACTCCAAGATGACGGGGTAAGGAGATCCCATGCTCTGGCCTAAGGCAACTTCCTACCACCAGGAACACATGCCTGCTCTGTCCCACCAAATGGCCCTAAGATCCAATTGGTCAGGGAAGGCAAGGGAATGAGGAATAGAACGAGTATTGGAGGTTTTGATATTTTACTAAGTTCTTACAGTAAACATGTATTACTTTTATAATTTTTAAAGGGTGATTTTTTTGAGTATATTTTTATTTTAAAGATCAGATTCTGAAACATTAAACCAAAGGTTAGCAAACTTTTTCTGTAAAGGGCCAGATATTAAATATTTTCAGCTATGAGGACTATATAGTATCTGTTGCAACTACTCAACGCTGCCATTGTATAGGAAAAACAAATGGTCATAGCTAGCTTCCAACAAGACTTCATTTACAAAAGCAGGCAGCAAACTGTATTTGGCCCGCAGGTCATACTTAGCCAACCCTTGTACATGTACGTAGGATTTGGATGCAATAGACCAAGGTTTGGCCTGAGCACTCACTTTCAGTATCAGTGAGACCTTGGACAAGTAACTTAACCTCTCTGAGCTTCATTTCAGATCTTTATGAGGTTCTCAAGTGCTATCAGATGTAAAATACATTGTAAATAGTAAGGTGTTACATAATATTTACCTAGAAATGAGTTCTGAGAGGGTGAGGTAACGGAAAACTTTGTAAAGATCAAGCAAAAGAGTTTGGATTTTATAGTAGCTCGTGGATATTTACTATATGAAAATGGAATATGTGGAAGATTAATATGACAATGATTGAGGGGATGAAAAAATGAACTTAAAGCTGTGAGCTAAGAAGTATATGCTAGGGCTTAGGTATGATAACAGGAACAATTAGGTTCAATATAGACTAAGGAGGAAGAGGCAGTGGGTCTTTATGAGCAATACATCAAGGAAAACAAATGGTGGGGAGGAGAAAGGAGAAAGGAGAGGAGGAGGAGGAAGGGAAAGAGTAAGATTGAGAGAGGTGAAGGAAGAGAGGATTTTGTTAGATTCATTTGCATAATGAATCATCAAAAACATTCTGTCAACAGGCTGTAGCCACTTACACTGAAATTTTAAATACACTTAGGCTTAAACTGAACATCGCATTTTTTGTATCAAGGAAATGAAACAGGAAAGATTTGCCTAAGATGCCAAGTACGTTAATTTAAAAGCCTCAAAAGCCAAAGAAGGGAATAGCTACATGTTTCGGTAAGAAATGTGTTTAATATGGTGTTGACGTAAAAATAAACAAATTTGTCTCGGTTTCTTGCTATGTTACTTCCTAGGATCTAGGAGGACTGACCAGTCTTGAGAACATCTTGTTGATACTTCCCCCATTGTTTGTCTAACTTCACATGTTCATGAACTTCTAAACTCCTTAGCATCTATTGATCCCTGATACTAGCTTGTTGGTGAGAGAATGCTCAAGATGAAAAGTTCGTCATTAACCTTCATAGATCTATTCTGAAAATTGTCACAAAATTCCCAATGAGCCTAAAATTGGGCTAGGAAATTTTGGCTTATTAAAAGAAATCTGTTCTAGAAATGACCAAATTTAGTTTTTAGTATCAGCAAAGACATTAGCTGTGGATCTCAGGCAAAATAATTATCATAATGTGGCAGGATAACACTTTGAAAAAATAAATTGTGTATTCTTTCTTCTATAGGGCTATCACCTACACTGCCTGGAGAAGTAAGGTTACTATCTACACCATGGGATTAATTGTTAAAACAGAACCAAACACGACATAAAATCCTTTTTAAGCTTAAAAACAATGAGTCCAGGTGCCAGAAAAAAATGTAGAAAGTAGAAGCAGAAGTGGTTTTTCTTGCTCCTAAGTTTCTAGTTTTGGCTGTGCTCCTTTTTCAGGACAGAGGATCTTATCTTATTCCTGCTCTATTACAAGCATCAAGGTCAGTGCCCAGCAATTGTAGGTGCTCAGCAAATGAATGAATAATTATAGGGCCTCACGTAAGTCATTTATCCTATCTGGATCCATGTTTAAATTTCTAAATAATATTCTCATTTAAATTTAATATGAAGAGATAAAATGTGCTCTATCATTACTAAGTCTAGTGATGTTGACTTAATGCAATGATGGTGATGATTAGAAAATGGTACTGTGATGTCCCCAGATTTTGCACATTTTTTCTTCTACCCAGGGAAATATGGACCCTTTGACTGTCGAGAGCAAGTAGAATTGAAACTTGTATAGAAATCTGGAGGCAAATCTTTTTCTCTAATTTAGAGAAAGAACAATGTTTGGGTCCCAAGATAATCCCAGACCCAACATTCTTCTAGCTGGAGGAAAGATGAGGGGTACATAGGGAGAAAAGTTGAAACATTCATCTGTATGTGACAAAAGAGGCCGTTAAAATTCTTCAGAAAAGGTAGGGACAAGAACACTAATGGACTGTCTTGGGCACTTGCTTTGATGCTTGAACATAACAAGGAAGAGATCGCAAGTTACCCAATTCCCAGCCCAATGCTACAGCTCTTTGTCGCTTATTTTACATACTTCCTCTTTAATAAAGTTCTAACTCAAGGGTCTATGTCAGATGGGGATGATTTGGAATCGTTTTAGGGACCCAAGGCTTATCAAAGTACTTAAATGGCCATGGAATGATTAAAAGGAATGTGTGTGTTCAAATACAAATGAAGAATGATTTGAAGGTTGGGCACAAGGGATAGCAGATGGTAACTATTAATTATTAGCCTATTACCAAGGCTTCAGTCCAGTCAGAAAGAAGGTATTCTATGTCTGAATCATCATCATCTAACCCTTGTAATGCTTTGATTTCTTGTAAGAACAGTAAAGGAAGACATTTCCTCCCTCTGTTGATGCCAAGAGATCTCTCTGATGTTCAAGAGAGAAGAATTGTGTGGCTATTGATGGAATAATATCACATTAAATTCTTGAACATATGTATTAAGGGCTCAATAGACAAAAAAGGACAGAGACATTATTATTCATGCACAGTTTTTGAGAAATTATTCTGAATCTCTTGTTCTTAATTAGCGCGGTTCTACAAAACTGAGCTGGGCACATGGAGATTTAAGACCTCCCTTGTCTGTCAGCCTTGTCTGCATTTAGGTAGCACATAATAAGCGTGTAGTCAGTTTGTGCCCTAGTCAGCGGTTTTAATAAATCCCTACAAGCATTTCAGATCTGAAGCCGGCAAGGGTGTGTGTGGGGTAATGCTAGACATGAGTTGAGCCCAACTTTATGAATGAAGTGCCTACATGTCATTAATGTTTCAATAGGTCCTCTAACAAGGGTAATTGGGCCTCCAGGGAGCTTCTCCAAGCCTCCGAGTTAAATCTGCCGGTGGTGAGGATGCTCAGTCCTTGAAGGCAAGCGGAACCATTCCTGTTTTACCCTGAACCCAAGGGTCAAACAGGCCTAAGGGAAATAGTTTGGAACTGTCGTTTAACATTATCACCGACATGTACTGTATTTCCAAGCAGCCTGCAAAGGGAGCCAGTGGCATGCATGCATGGCCCCGAGCTGCAGGGTGGTAGCATGTCACATGTCTGGTAACAGAAGGGGATAACCATCCCAGTACAAACTTGACATATATAAATTGATTACATAAGTGGGCAGTGGTGGTCCTTTCAAGTACACTCCTTTTGTTTGAGCTTTACAGTAAAATTACCAGCAGCAGTTTACAATTAAGGGGAATAATAATAACTGGATATGCTTTCATCTGCACATACAATTACAATGAACTGCATGCCTTAATAGGATTGTGAAAAATCTGCGTTTGACCCATACAAAAAGTAAACATTCTTGTTCTGGATACTATATCATTATCACAACAAAGAGAAACTCCTGAAATCTGATGATTTAAACATCTGGAGAATGTTAATCACTTCAAAATGACGGATGTTTTTTATTTCAGCTTTTGACAGACACACTCCTTTCATAGATAGATGATTATTTACATAAATTACATCATCAATGTGAAAAAAATCAGAATAACTTCAAAGGAAAAAATGCTTAATTAAAAAGAGACTTGTATTTCTATTTTTCTCCCTTTCTCTGCGTTTTTCCTTTAAAGGAGGAGTAAAATACCCACTCACTTGGCAAAGTCACCAGCTCCTTTGAAGGTGAATATGTAATAAAAAAATTATCGTCTTGAATTTCTTCATGTAGAAGACAATCACCTTTAAGAATGAATTGCTCTGTTTTTAGTGCCCCGAAACCTATTAATTGCTTTGGGTCCACTTCTAACTCCTAAAGTTTCCGTTTTACTAAAAATGACAGTTTGGAGTTCACTCTGTCACTCCAGTGGATGAAACCAAACAGATTCAAGCTCAAGTTGAGTCTGAGATTCACCCTCAGTTCCCATTCAGACTCCCAAATTAGCCTTAGTAGATGGAGAAAGACCTTTTAAAGCAACTCAGCTCTGAACCATTTCATTGTTGATGAGAGTGGGGGGAGACTGGAGGGGTTGGGGGAGGGGGTGGGGAGTAAACTTCAAGAACTGCCCAAAGAGAAAGACTGGAAAACTGCTCTTCAGAGAGCAGCCCCAGGCTGCCGCGGCTGCAGGCCCTCAGGGCAGGCCTCTGACTGGCGGCGTGCTGCCTGATGCCGGTGGGTAGAGCTGGTGCAATTTGGCCGATCCACTACAATTTCCTCCTACACTCGGAGCTGATCTGCAGGCTGACCTTAGACAATTTGTCTTCTTTCAGGGAGAAATGTCACCCGAAAGGAAGCTATTAAGTCAAGAAGGTAATTCTCTCAGAACAGTCCACTGTATAAACAGAACTTGACCTCAGGTAATTTATTGCTGGTCCCTAACAAAGAGACTTAAGACATAGGCCTGATATAGTTGAGATCCGAATCTGTCAATAAAAAGGGCAAGCCAGAACCTCATAAGGTTTCTTTTGAGTGGCTATATTTAGAGTACAAGCCAGATTAATACATATTCTTCAAATAAGAAGAGTGGTGTTTTTGGTCGTTCAGAATGAAAAGTTTGTTTTATTAACAAATCAGAAGTTTCTGCTTGCATAGTGAAGCCACTAATTGTTTTGTTCTTTAATATATTCTTATTAATTTTTGTTAGGCTAACACCTAACCATGATATAAAGGTTATATTTTCTTTAAAAAAAAACTGGTTGCATCTTAAAAGTTCTCATGACAAGAAAAAAGTTTTAACTATGGATGGTGGTAGATGTTAATTAGATTTATTGTGGTAATCATTTTGCAATATATATAAATATTGAATCATTATGTTGTATATATTAAGGCAATGCTATGTCAATTATACCTCAGTAAAACACACACACACCCGCAATGGGTTGAATTCAGCGCTCAAGATCCAAGTATATTCCAGATTGCTAAGAAGTTGATTTTTCTGTTTTAACAGAGAGGGGAAAATGAAAAATTAAATTTCCTAATTGAGTGGAATTAACTGTGTTACTTAGAGTTTCAGAAAATAATAGAGTATCTCATGGTTCAGGATTTGAGAAGGTCAGACTGCTGGGCTGTCTCTGAACAACATCCTCTGGGCCACCTTTAATGGATATTGGAGAGGCTTCTGAAAAAAAGAGGAAAGAAAGGAAGAGGAGAAGAAAGCATGGAAGGAAAAGAAACAAGTATATTAGGGAAACTGATTAACTCACATTTAAAGTCTTTGTTTTATGATTACTAAGGGGAAATTTCCCATTTCTTATGCCCAAAAGAGGATTTCTGCCTTTTCTACTAGAGCTCTAAATAACATTGCCATAATTAATTGCTTGCTTTATACTTTCCCTTCTAAGCTCTACATTTTCTACTCTAATGTCTAGTTTCATTGGGAAAAGCTTTTCCTACCTGCAGCTCAACACCCATAGCCCTCTCCTCCCCAACTACTTCTTTCCTTTACAGGTCCCATCCAATTCACTAACCAGCTCTACTAGGGTCTGCAGCCTGGAGACCACCCACAGCCTACAAGCAGAAAAGTGCTGAAAACCTGTCAGCTACAGCTGACACAGAGTCCATCATGTTAGATTCTAATGCTGTGAACATTTTTCTGAAAATTTTCCACAGAGCACTGCCTGGTGTTGACATTTTAGGTCTAAGAGTAGCGACTCATACTTTGCTTCTTGACTGGCCCTAACTTTCAAAGTGACAGGTACAAAATCCTGGAACTCTCTGAAATCTCTTTTTGTCCAGAATATAAAGTGGGGCTAACACAACTACTGAGTCCCTTGGACAAACTGCAATGCCTCCCTTGAATGGAGGGAGTGCTTTGAGATTCTCACAGGAAAATTCTAAAAGAGGAATTGGAGAGTATAATGATGTTTTTCTAAATTGAAAGTGACAACCAGCATTTACTGGGGGAATCAGAAGATAGAATTGAGAGCAGGAAGCCTTATATTCATTACAACAGATGGTTTAGTTTTCACTGAATGATGAGGATGAAGCTGAGTGAATGAGCAGCGGTATGTCCTTAAAAGATTCAGCAGCCATCCAATTACACAGGAACAATCTAGCAGGCACTGAAGACTTGGACTGGTCTGTATTATACAAAATAAAGCATCCCTACTGGATTTGACTTCTGTTGGTTGAAGTCATAAGGCATAGTGTTCCACTATTAAGTTAACACTGGCATAATTATTATTGGCATGTCTTTTCTAAAAAATAGGATTTTGTTCAAATTCCTAGTACAAAAATAAGTCACATAGCAAATCTGTAATACGTGCTTGTTGAAAAAGTAGTGAATGATTTTCAGTTCAAGGAATTGCTTTCTTTTACTGCTTGGTCTTTCTCTCATCTATTGTCCACCTCTTCTTTCCTTTATAAAAAGATATGAAACATTTCATATGAAATATAAAACATGCAGGAAAGTACAGAACATAATATAACAGAGCTCTGTTTTCCACCACCAAGATTAAGCAGATGTTAACATTTTTCAATACACGCTTGATACCTCTCTCTTTTTTAGTCATAAAATGTTATATATGTATATCCTCCTCTGTTCATCCTTTTATCCTCACCCCTCCTCGGAGGTAAGAACTGATCTAAATTTTTTTTGTATCATTTTTTTGCGTATGTTTGTACTTCTATTATATAAGTAGGTGTTCCTGAACACCTGAACACTATCATTTCGTGTAACAATTTTCATACATGTCATTATGCTGTATTTATCCTTTTGCAGCTTTCTAATTAACATTTTTTAAAGATTTATTCATATTGATACACATAGATTTAGTTCATTCAGTTTAACAGCATTCCTTTATGTGTACTTAACCCATAACTGCCTGAGGGACCCATCCAAGTCCTCAGAAATTGTTAGATTAGCCCCATTTAATAGGATGACAAGTTGTTTTTTCAATCAAGTATTTTGATTAATATACACATGTATGAGAGTTTACAGAAAAATGCGCCTCCTGATGGAACATTTATTTTTGTTTTATACTATTACAAACAAGGCTGAAATGAACATTTTTGTACATGTACCCCTGAGCATATATAAGAGAGTTTTCCTAAAGAAGAAATTTAGGAGTCACATTGCTAGATCCTATGGAATGATCATCTTCAAACTTATCAGGTATTATCAAGTTGCTTTCTAAAATTGTTGTAACAGTTTACCCTACCATCAGCAATAAATAAGAATTGCTGTCTCCTTACATCATCACTAACCCTCGATGTCAACCCACTAATTAATTTTTGTCAATTTAATGGTCGTGAAATTATACCTCACAGAGATTTTGATTTTAAGAACATCTTTGAGAATATTCTTAAATCATTAATTACTAATGATTTTGAGAACATTTTTATATTTTTATTGACTGTTTACACTTCCATGAATTGTCTGTTTATATCCTTTACCAATTTCTTTTTCTTTTTATTCTTCTTACTGTTTTTTAAGATACAGGTTGCAAAATATGTCCCTGTCTGTGTCTTTACTTATGATATCTTTTTTCACGAAAATTGCTTTAATTTTAAAGTGCTCAAATTTATCGAACCTGTCTTTTATGGTTTTCGCTGTTTGTATCCTGTTAAAGAAATGCTTCCTTTAAAAACTGCCATGAAGATACTCTCTAATTATTCTCTAATGTTTTCTTCTAAAAGATTTAGTTTCTCCTTTTATATTATTTTAAAATTTTATTTCTGCATAAAATATAATATGGGAATCTGTTTTTACCATGTCCCTGTGCCAAGTACTGGATAACTTACCTTTAACCCTATTCTTTGCAAGTCTCCTTTCTCAAAGAAGGACTAATGTTTCTATGAAAAGCTAAAGGCCTAAGCTTCTAACATATTCATGGTTCTCTTTCTACGTCTTTATCCTTATAGACTTACACCAATGCCACACTGTCTCATAATATAATTCTAAACTTGGTAAGTGGTGTGATAGGCAGAAAAATGGCTCCTGAAAGATGTTCATATCCTAATCCCTGGAACCTGTGAATATGTTCCCTTGTATGGCAAAAGGACTTGACAGATATGATTAAATTAAGGACCTTGATACGGGGAGATTATCCTGGATTATTCAGGTGGGCCCAATCTAACCCACAAATCCTCAGAGGGGAGAACTTTTACCCACTGAGATCAAAGTGAGAGGGAGATGGTAATTCCTCTAGAGGCTCTAGCAATGAATATGTGAAAGAATATATGTCAGCCCTGCTGACACCTTGATTTTAGCCCAGTGATAACTGAGTTGGTTCTAATCTGCAGGAATGTAAGAAAATAAATTCGAGTTATTTTAAGCCATGAATTTGTGGTAATCTGTTATAGCAGCCATAGAAAACTAATACAAGTGAAAGAACAATTCTCTTCTACTGTTCTCCTTTTTTAAAGTTTATCTTGGTTATTTTTGGCCCTTCACTCTTCTACTTGAATTTTAGAAAGAATTTATCAAATTGTGTGGAAAATGGCATTTTGGAAAGAATTGTATTGATACATTCTAGCCAGTTTGGCAAGAATTGCCATTTTCATGACTATCTTTAAACGTGGTGTGGTGTTAATTTTGTGTCAAATTGACTGGGCCACAGAGTGCCCAGATACCTGGGCAAACTTTATTCTGAGTGTTTCTGTGAGGGTGCTTTTGGATGAGATTAACATTTAAATTGGTAGACTTAAGCAATTGTTCCCACTAGTGTGGGTAAGCCTCATCCAATCAGTTGAAGGCCTGAATAGAACAAAAAGTCTGACCCTCCCCTGAGTAAGAAAGAATTCTACCTGACTGCCTTCAAACTAGGACATCAAATTTTTTTTTTCTTGCCGTCAGACTCGACCTGAACATTAGTTCTTCCTGGGTCTCCAGCTTGCCAACACGCTCTGCAGATCTTGGGATTTGCCCCTTCCATAATTGTGGAGCCAATTCCTTATAATATATGTTTACATATATATATACTATTGGTTCTGTTTCTCTAGAGAACTCTAACACACGTGGCATATTTCTCTAATTATTTGGGTCATCTTTTCTAATTTTTCTCCATATAAGTCTTTCTTTTATATCTTTTTTAGATTCATGCTTGAGTACAGGTTCATGCAAAAAGTACAGGTTTTATTGGTATCATAAATAGTATCTTTTTTATGATTTCATTTTATAATCTGATGCTTGAGTATAGATGTTACATAAGTGAATTTTGAATACTCATCTAGTTTCCAGCAATATAACTGAACTCTGCTATTGTTTCTAATACCTTGTCAATTCTCTAATATTTTTTGTCAGCTCTCTTGGATATTCTTTACAGACTATCACACTAGCAAAAATTAACCATTTTATTCCTACTTTCTAATCTTTATGCACTCCTCCTCAATGTTGTAAAGTGTTGGTAGTGTGTGTATTTGTGAAAGTAGGCTAAATGCAGTAATAAACAAATGAAACATTTCAGTGGCTTACTAGAACTGAATTTTCATGTGAGTTGGCAGGGGGACTTTGCTTCATGTAGTTAGTCCAGACCCAGGTGTCTTTCACCATGCAGCTCAGTTATTTTCTAGAACCCCATTCTCTTCAGCATTTAGCCACACAGAGAAAGACAGAGAGAGCCTGAAGCGTTGTAGGAAAGATTTCATTATAGCTTAGGTCTTGAAGTGGTGTACGTCACTTTTTCCCACATTTCATTAGCCAGAACTTAGTCACATGACTCTACCTAACTGCAAAGGAAACTAAGAGATACAAGCTATGTGCCCTGGAAGAAAGAGATACAGGATTGGTAAACACATAGCAGTCATTAGTAGTATCCCAGTTTTCTTTGGATAGCTATTCAGAATGAGAGTTGATAGGCCAAAGCATATGCATGCTTTTATGGTTTCATATTATTTTTAAGCTTTATTTTTGCATACAATGTGACCTGAAGATATTGATACAATTTCAAACTGTGCTCCCTCAGAAACTTTATAGCAATACACAATTAGGACTCATTTAAAAGAAATTAATCTAGCTCTGTCCAAGACTGCTGTCCTCCACGAAGTTATAGCAAAAGCTTAGTATTTCTTCTATCTAAAAACAAACTTTTAACAGAGTACATTGATCAGGGGCTGTTAAGGAGCCATCTCTGGGAAAAAAAGAAATGCATTATCTTTGCCATTCCATTTGAGGCATCTTTATCAAGTGAGAATAAAAATGAGGAAGAAAATTCATGAAAGAACACCGTGATGGCTTAGGGCAGGAGGGGAGTGTCTTGTTGGTCATGGAGATAGTGGGGGTAAGAGTGTTGAGATGACTCTGAAGTAGGCAGAGGCCACTGGCCTTATCTAGCTCTTGCTGAAAGAAATTCCTCTTTCTATTCCAACAGATGCCTCTTCAAACCTCACTCAACTCCATGAAGCTCATCACAAAAATACACAGTTTTATTTTTATCAAATTTTAGTGCCTGAAGGTATAATGCTTCCTCATTGTTTTCACTTCTGCTCTTCAAACCCTCACTTAGGAATCTGTAAGAAAGTCACCATTCCATTGGTCAACTAAGCACTAAGTTCTCTGTGATGAGCATCAACCACTAATAGGCTACAGATCTAACACAGGGGGGCTCCTTAATCATGAAGAGTTTTAGTTTCAATTTATTCTATAGAGGAATATAAATCAGGTGTGATGATACATTTAGGGATCCAGCATCCAGATTAGATATTACCTAGGTAATGAGTAATTACATAACAACAGGAGAAGTACTGACCTGACCATTTGTATGTGACCAAGGGTTAGGTTACTAATCATGATAACCATCTACAGCTCTATGTTCGATTTTTCCAATCTTCCCTGTTATTTGAGCCCTGAGGGCTAGTCAGAATAGGAGAGCTCCAAGAGTATCAGATCTGGGTATAATTTTGCCATCCTGTGGCACAAAAAAAAAAAAAAAAAAAAAAAAACTGTAGAAAAACATCCTCCCCTGAGAAACTCAGTTTAGCCAACACATTGCTAGCTGAAATTCCTAACTGTGAGAAAGAGCAGCAAAGTTGCTAATCAGACTTCAAAGAAGGTGGAAACAATGTGATAATTTATACTGAAGGCTAAATTTAAAAGCAAGCTATACTAATACTAACCCCAAAATCTACTTAGCGCCTTCTCACATTTTTATTTCTTCCTGTGTAAATATGTACTGGAATGGTCTAGAAGTTCATTCAGGTTTTTCCATAGCATCTTATGGAAAAACCCAAACGAACTTTCTGACCAACCCAATACCTCTTTTCCCTTTCTGCTTCTAATTTCTTTTATCTTGTATCTCTTTCATTTTCTCTCATTTTTCTCTTTTGTCACTTTTTTTCTGCTTCTCTCACTCTTTCCTTAACTTCATTATCTTCTTATTCCCCCCCTCCACTTTTTGTCACCTTCCCACAAGACATTAACTGGCCTTTATCACAATATTAAGTATATTTTTATTATTGGCCAACAGTGTTAAAGACTGCTTTTGTTTCTTATTCCTTGGTCTTAATATAAAATTCAGATTAATTGAATGTTTCACATACAAATTCAAGTTATCTAACATTTCCTGAACACTTGTTTTAGAGTGGGACTGGCAACTCTACATTTTTACCAGACATCCGCAGGTGATTCTGATGTGGGTGTTCTGTAAGATCACACTTACTGAAATCCTTTCTTATCTTTCTTTTTCTTTAAATTTCTTTATTTATTTTTGGCTGCGCTGAGACTTTGTTGCTGCGCATGGGCTTTCTCTAGCTGCGGCGAATGGGGGCTACTCTTCGTTGCGGCATGTGGGCTTCTCATTGCTGTGGCTTCTCTTGTTGTGGAGCACGGGCTCTAGGTGCACTGACTCAGTAGTTGTGGCTCCCATCAGTAGTTGTGTGCACGGGCTTAGTTGCTTCGCGGATTGTGGGATTTTCCCAGACCAGGGCTCCAACCTGTGTCCCCTGCATTGGCAGGCAGATTCTTAACCACTGTGCCACCAGGGAAGTCCCTCTCATCTTTTTTTATTCTCAATACTACCTTCCTTGTTACCAATTTCTAAACCTCTTCTTTTCTTCTTAAACCCCAATACCCACTATCTATAGATGACCTTGCATATTACTTTACAGAGAACAAGGTAACTATGGTGAATTTCTTCAGTTTCCATCTTTTGACAACCACTAAGAATGTCTCTTGCTATTCTTTTCTTTTTCCTGAATTAATCCTTGCACCCCTCCTCTTTATATCAGGGGAAAGAGAACCTCTTATCCAAGGCTGACAGTGTGTCCTGCGCATTGATACCATCTGCAACTCCACCATTTGGAAGACAACTCCATCTCCTCCAATTCCCATCATTCTCCCTCCCTCTCTCCCTCCCTTTGTCCCTCTTTTTCACTCTCCCTTCCTCCCTCTCTCTCTTTTCTTCTTACTCTAATAATTCCTTACCTTTCTGGTTGTGGTTGTTGTTATTATTATTGATATGAAGATTTATCTCTTACAAACTGATAAGCTTCTTGAGCACACCCCACATATTCATCTTTGTATACCTACAAATCACCTAGTTCAATTCTTCAATAAATCTTGTTGAATAATTAGTTGAATTGGTTGCTTTGTCCTTATGTATGTTCCTCCACAGAGTGTTTTTCTGAATCACAGACGTGACAATCCCCATCCTGGATTAAGGAATTAGAATGGCAGCTGGATAGCTGTTCAGAAACCAGCAACATTCAGAAAATGTAATAAATGTTCCTATTCACAGTGGCAATTAAATCTGTAAGACATTTAGAAATAACTTTCTCAAGAAATGTGATATTTATATGTAGGAAACCACATCTACTGAAACATAAAAGAAACTAAAAAATTGGAAAGGCATATTTACCTCACTGGGAACTGAAGGAAGAATATCATAATAATGTTATTTTTTCCAAAATTACTTTATAATTTTTCAGGCCATTAAAATCCAACCCAGATTATGATAAGACTTTTGATTACTTGTCCAAGGGGAGGGGGAAGTTTGAGAAGCTTTCATGTGGTGTTTGTCACTGTGCTATCTCTTATTCCATAGGACAAGGAACCCATGGGAGAGTTCTGCCAATTACCAAGCATGTTCATTTCAATTATACACTTAAGGCCTGGGGAGCTGGCCACTGGATGGGTTTGGGTCCTGAACACAGTGGATCCATTGTGAGTGAGACCAATATTAGGATTCCATTTATTACTGGCCCCCACTGCCTCTAATGGCAGGGGCTATTGCAACACTTTTTTCAACATCCAAGTGTTCTCCAAATGAGTATTCCCTTTTCCCCAGTGTATGCTCACCTAAGTAAAAGTCCCTAAGTCACTTTGGAGAAGGATAGGGGAAATCATTACTATAAATACTTGTCATGCTGTCCTAGGATCCTTCCTCAAGGTGACAGTGCATCTTTTTTAGGCAACTCTGAAAATTGCCTAGTTCAGGTCAAAATCATGAATCATGAGTTAGGCCCTCAGCCTCTGATCATCCAGCTTCATTTCTTTTGGTTAAATAAATTAAGCACATCCTTATTGGCTGCCCATTATCTTGCCTGTAGGAATACTGTGTTCTATTAACTATCTTTACAGTTCTATGCGGGTCAGGGCCCTTGGCTGTCACTCTGAAACTGCTACTCATTATGATTATTCTGCTCATTTTGCTTCTGCTGGTTACATGCTGCCATTTTTGCCTCTGTTATTTCAGAATCCTTTCATACTCATTGCCACAAGGGCACCCAATTCTAGAATAGCCCAGGATTGCAGCAGATAGCCACCACTGATCTTCTCAATGATCCTAATGTCCCCTTCACCTTATTGCTTTGACAAGGTATCCACCATGTAAACACAGTTGACTAGTGCTTTAGCTGCTCACCTCTGAGCCTTTTAATCCCTTCTGTCACCATCTGCCATGGCAATTGTGGGCACTTCTCCTTTATTTAGTATGAGCTATCACTTTTTCCAAGCTTTCAACAACCATTCTAGAAGCATACTAGTGCTGTCTCCTGGAGTCCTTGCCAGGTCAGTAAATCCCGTGTGTTAGGAAAATGCTCTCATACTGATAAACTCTCTTTTCTCCAATTCTATATTCTTGATTCAGCATCCTCAAAATCCAGTCTCATACACACTCTCATGGCTTTTGGATGGGGACTGTCCCTTGGGAGAGGGTAACCTTGCACAAGGCAGCTTTGTTTAGTAGAAGGCAATTTTAGCATCCACTAATTATTCTTGTTGTAAATAATTATTATCATGGCTGCTGAAAGGAGGTTTTCCAATTCCTTCATCACTTTAGTTTGCATATTTCTAACACCCCAATATAACAAAACAGAGAAAATAGAGTGCATATAATATTAGAAAGAGAAAATATAATCCCTAAAATGAAAAATGTGATATATCTCCAAGAATCAAAGAAATGCAAATTATGACAAAATTCAGTATTTCATTGAAAAAAATTGCAATTAAAAAAATATCATACTCATTTTTGGCAAGGGCATAGTGAAGTGTGAATTCTCATCTCCTCGTGAAGGGAGTGTAAACTTGTACCATTTAACTCTGTGTATTGAGAAACAGGTAATTCCTCCTCTAGGAACCTCAAAAATTCCTTTCCATCTCAGTGTGCTTCCTTTTTTCCTCTTAAATTCAGATAAAATTAAATTTGTATTTTTAATAAGTATATATCATCTCACCTGTCTTAGTAGCTCAGGCTGTCATAACAAGTACCTGAAATTTTCTTCCTTGCAGTTGTGGAGGCTGGAAAGTCAAGATCAGGATTCCAGCACAGTTGCTCTCTGAAGAGGGGTGTCTTTCTGGCTTATAGATGGCCATCTTCTCACTTATGTTCACATGACAGAGAGTGCAAGAGCAAGGAGGAAGGAGAGAGAGAGAGAAAGAGAGTGGGAGAGAGTCCTTCCTCTTCTTATAAGGACACAGTCCTAACAGATAAGGGCCCAACCCTCATGACCTCATTTAACCTTAAGTACCTCCTAAAGATCCTATCTCCAGATACAGATACCCTTGGGGGTTAAGGCTTCAACATATGGATTTTGAGGGGACAAAATTTAGTCTATAGCATAATCTCTTAAAATAATTACCTTTAAATATCTACCCTATTGGTATATTTGCAAAGAGAGTTGTCAGAAATAATATTTACATAACATTAACTTTGGTGATTTCTGAATGATAAGAATTTTTTATTTTGGCTTTCCTCTGCACTTTTCTATCTATTGCTTGAATGTTTTTTTGTTTGTTTTTTTTTCGGTATGCGGGCCTCACACCGCTGTGGCCTCTCCCGTTGCAGAGCACAGGCTCGGGACACGCAGGCCCAGCAGCCATGGCCCACGGGCCCAGCCGCTCCGCGGCACGTGGGACCCTCCCGGACCGGGGCACGAACCCAAGTCTCCCGCATCGGCAGGCGGACTCTCAACCACTGCGCCACCAGGGAAGCCCTTGAATGTTTTTATAGTTACTTTCTTAATTATACATTTTAGAAAACAGTGTCTTTTCAACAGTAGCCTTTTTGTTTGCTATCACGAAGGCCTGTTAGTGATGAAAGACTTCTTCATTGCCATGAAGACTCTTTGCCTCTAATTTATCAGTGTTTCTAAAATGTTCCCACCAAACACTCCTATGAACACAAGAGAGGAGGAAGAGGTATGCCGTGGAAGGAATTTCTGAGGATATAACCAGAGGTATCCTATGTCGAGTATGAAATTTTTTATAAGTCTTATGTTGTAATCTTTAACTTGATTTTTCCATTTTACTCCATAATAGAGACTTGTTTGTTTCTATATAGAAATAATACCTAAAATTACTTACCCTTGAGTAAAATTCATGTTCAAGGAAAACATATCATCATTTATCCTGGGGTTTTAAGTGTCCCTTGATTCAATCAGCTTACATCTGGGGGCACTCTTATGAGAGGTATTGGCCTAAGTTAATTATTAAAACTATAATTTGCCTGGACCTCTACAAATTGTAAAATACTTCCACATGAATTGGGCCTCTCAGCATCCTCTTTTCCAGGTTAAGTCTACTTTACCTAATCTTTAATCCTGAAATCCCTCCAAGCTCAGTCTTAGGCCCCTTTCTCTTGTAACTTTATATTCTTTCCCTAGATGATCACTTTATTTTTTTTTTTTTACCATGGTTTCAATTACCTTGTACATTCCAGTGATACCCAGATTTACATCTCCAGAACCACCTACAGAACTAACTGCTTGCCTGACATCACCTCTTGGGTGTCTCACAAGTATTTTAAGCTTTAAATATCCAGTATGGAATTCATGATCTTCCTCCACACCTTGCCCTTCTTCATTCAAAAGCACCACCATCCATCTAGCTGTGCAAGCCAGAAACCAGTATTATCGATGACATCTCAGTATCCTTCACATCCACATCTAATATATCACCGATGTTTATCAGCTTCTAAAAATGCCTCTAGTTAGTCTATTTCTCACAAGTTCACTACCACCATCACCACCACCATAGCTTCCTAGTCAAAGTTATCATAATTTTTCCCTTGCTACTGAAATAGACATTTACATTTCTATTTTGATGTCTGGTAGGCATCTCAAAATTGATGTCCAAACAGAACTTTTGACTATTCACTCCAACCTGTCCTTTTCCCATCTTCTTCATGGGAAGTGGCATCAACATAAGCCCAGTTTGTCAGGTGAAAAGTGAAGAGAATTTTAGATTCCCCATCTTCTCTCACACCCTATACCTAATTCTCATTGTGTTCTGCTGACTATACCTTTAAAATATATGTCCATTTCATCTTTTCTCTTCATTTCCATTGTTAACACAGTATTTATTCTAAGCCACCATCACTTCTCAACTGGATAACTGCAGAAGCCTCCTAACAGGTGGCTTCCTAACTTGCTCCTAACCTGCTTCTACTCCAAGCCTCCTATCCTGCTTCTACTCTAGTCTCCTTGCATTCTACTTTCAATGAACTTCTTGTTAATACTATATATAAGATAATGGTGCAACCATACATGGAAACGACCACACTCAGAAAAAAAATCCTTCAAGTCCTTATATTATCTGGTCTGTTTACCTCTCCGACATCGCCTCTTATCACCTCTCTGTGTTTCACTAAACACATTGGCCTTCTTTCTGCCCCTGAAACTCTGGACGCTTATTCCCACTTTAGGGCCTTTATGCTGGTGTCTTCTCTGCCTAGAATGCATTTATACCAGTTTCTGGCATGATTCACTCCTTTACTTCATTCATATCTCTGTATAAATGCTGTCTCCTCACAGGGGCATCCCTGTGCTAGCTATGCTAGTACCTCCCAGTCACTTCACATGCTCTTACCCTTTTTTTTTTTGCAGCAAACCCTAAATTATATATCTTTATTTGTTTACATGTTTATTGTTTATTGTCTGTTGTCCATATCCCTCACAAAGGCAGGGACTTCATGTATCTCATTCACCACTATATCCTCATTATCTAGCATAGTACTCACAAATAGCTGGTGCTAAGTAAATGTTTCTTGAATGAATGAGTGAATAAATGAATGACAACCTTGTGAGTTAGGACTGATATTAATGTATACCTGTTTTCCAAATAAGTAAATGAAAGCACTAATGTTCATCCCAGGTTTTATAAAGCATTGCCTTCTTCCAAAGAAAACAGAAACAGCTTACATTACTGAGCTCATACTACATGCTAAGCATCATTCTAAGCACTTTATATATATTGTGACAATCCTCTTAACAACCCTGTGAGGTAGGTACTATTATTTTCCTCATTTATTGATGAGCAATCTGTACAAGTGAGCAACTCAGAAACTTACCCAAGGTTACGAAGCTAGTAAAGAGTAGATCTAAAATGTGAATCTAAGCATTTCTACTTTGGAGCCTCTGCCCTCACATACCTTATTAAATGTGTTAAATTAATTAATAAAGGTGAAGCACTTAAAACAGTGTCTGGCACATAAGTGTTTGTGAAGTAGATATTAGCCTTATTATTTTGCTTTGTTGGTTAAAGTATTGTTCAAATATTTTCCCATGTTTATTGGTTCTACCAGTTTGTGGTTTGCCTTTTTGTTTTCTTAATGATGTTTTTCAATGAGCAAATATTTTTCATTCTGATGAACTCCAATTTATCATTTTTTCTTTTATGTTTTGTGCTTTTGTTTTATCTAAGAAACCTTTGCATGTGCCAGAGCACAAAGATTTTCTCTCCTATGTTTTTCCTAGAAACTCTAGAGCTTTAGATCTATATTCCTTTTTCCTCATGAAGATATTGAGTTGATCCACTACCATTTGTTGAAAAGGCTTTTGTTTTCTCCATTGAATTGCCCTGGCTCCTTTGTAGAAAATCAATTGACTATATATGCATTGATCTATTTCTAGACTTCCATCTCTTCTTTTGGTCTATAAGTTTTTCTCTTTGATAATACCAAATTGTCTTGATTAAGGTAGCCTTACAGTATGTCAGTACAGTTATTAGTCCTTTAAATGTTTGAAACAGTAACCACTAACTTGGCTATTTCAATTTAAATTAATAAAATAAAATAAAATTAGAATTTCAGTTCTTTAGGTGCAAGAGCCTTGTTTCAAGTGCTTAACAGCCACATGAAACTAGTGACTGCTATATAGGACAGCACATAACTATAGAACACGTCCATTACCACAGAAAATTTTATTTAACAGTACTGTAGGAACTCTTGAAATCAGGTAGAACTTTATTCCTACTTTAAAAAATTGCTTTGGTTATTCTAGGTTCTTTGTACTTTCATATGAATTTAGAATCAGAGAGTCCACCTCTACAACAAAGCTGGTAAAATTTTGATTGGGATTGCATTGAATCTATAGATCAATTTGAGATGATCTGCAATGTTATCAAGTCTTCCAATTCACAAATATGGTATATCTCTCCACTTACACAGGTCTTCTTTCATTTCTCCCAGCAATGTGTTTTGTGTGTTTTCGTATACAGGACTTGGACATCTTTTACTGTATATTGTTTTTGGAATTATTTAATTAAAATTTTATAAATTTCATTTCCAATTATTTGCTGTCAGTATATAAGAATAATTTTTGTATACTAATCTAATATCCTTTGAAACTTCTAAATTCACTTATTAGTTCTAGCAACTGCTCTGTAGATTTCCAAGAATTTTCTACATAAATAACATATCAGCTGCAAAGAACAACTGTATGTTTTCCTTTCTGATCTTTATGTCTTCTCAATCCTTTTCTTGACTTATTACAAAGCTGCTGTCTCTAGAACAATGTTTAAAAGAAATGTTGAAAGTGGGCATCCTTATTTGTTTACAATTTCAGAGGGGAAAAATTGCCCTGTATCAGTTTAAGAAAGTTCCCTACTGTTCCTATTTTTCTGAGAGTTTTTACTATGAATGAGTGTTAATGCTTTTCCTGAAAATATTGAAGTAATCACGTGGGCTTTTTCCTCCTTTGGTCTGTTAAAATGATTAACTACATTGATTAATTTTTATATGTCAAACCAACTTTGCATTCCTTCTGAGATAACCCTACTTGATCACCATGTCTTAACTTTTTAAATATATTGCTGTATTTGTTTTGCTAATATTTGGTTAAGAATTTGTATATCTATATTACTGAAGAAAGTTGGTCTATAAATTTCAGTTTTTTGTAATATCTTTGTCAGATTCTGGTATTATGATGGCCTTATAAAATGAGTTGGGCAGGATTCTTCATTCTGTTTATTGAAATGTTATGTAAGACTGGAGTTATTAGTCCTTTAAATGTTTCAGAGAATTCACCAGTGAAACCAACTTGGACCTGAAATTTTCTTTTGGGGAAGGGTTTTGGTAAAAAACTCGATTTTTAAAATAAATATAAGTCCATTTAAATTCTTCTGGTTTTTTCTTATGTCAATATTAGTAAGTTGATCATTCAAGAACATTTTATTTAAGTGATCAAATTTGTTGCCAGGAAGTTATTCATAGTATTCTTTTAATGTCTGCAAGACTTATGGTAATAATTCCCTGTTCATTCCTAATATTGATAAATTGTGTTCTCTTTTATCTTGATCATTTTAGATACAGGGTTGTCAATTTTGTTGATCTTTGCAAAGAATCACATTTTGGGTCTGTTAATATTTTCTATTATCTACTTTCGTTTTGTTGACTATTTTTCTTTATTGCTAACTTCATTCTATTCTTTTGGCTTACTTTGTTGGTCTTCATCTGACCTCTTATAGGGGAAATTTAGGTCACCAATTTTAGATATTCTTATCTAAAATAAGAATTTAAAGTGATGCTTTCCTCTCAGTACAGCTTTAGTTACATCCAACAAATTTTGATATGTTGTATTTTTTGTTGTCATCAGTACAAAACATATTGTAATTTCCCTTAAAATTTTCTCTTTGACTCATGAATCATTTAGAAATATGTTGTTTACTTGCAACATATTTGAGATTTTCCCAGATTATTAACACTATTTTTAAATAACTGATTTATTGTCAGAGGATACATCCATATAATTTTGATCCTTTAAAATTTATTGAGGCTTGTTTATGGTACAATGATTTTCTTAATGAATTTATCGCATGCACTTGAAAAGAATGTGTATTCTGTAGTTGTTGGATGTAGTATTCAATAAATGTCAATTAGTTCAAGGTTTTTAATAGTGTTGATCAAATCTCCTATGTATTTACTGATATTTTCTCTGTTTGTGGTTTTATATTTCCTTGATGTCTAAAGATATTAAGCACATTCATGTGCTTAATGGTTATTTATAACTTTTTTGTGAGTTATCTGTTCAAATCTCTTGGCCATTTTTCATCACACTGCAATAAGTTTGTCATTATTCAGTTATAAGATTTTTTTCTATACTCTGGATATGAATACATTGTCAGAGATATGAATTGTTAATATTTTCTTCAAGTCTATTACTTGATTTTCATTTTCTTGATGATACTTTTTAGAACAGAAGTTTTAAATTTTGAAGAATTCTGTTTCATCAAATTGTTTATGATTGGTGCTATGTTTGTCCTGAGAAATCTATATGGTATCCAGGCTCATGAATATTTTTTTCTGTTTTTCTTGAGAAGGTTCATAGTTTTATCTTTAATGTTTAGGCCTCTGATCCATTTTGAGTTCATTTTTATATATGATATGAGGTAAGGTTCCATATATGTTGAGTTTTCCATATATATTGAGCTTCTCCTGAATAATTTGTTAAAAAGACTTTTCTTTCCTCATTGAATTACTTTGGCAATGTAGAGAAAGTCAATTGACTAGGGGTCTTTTTCTGGAACTCTCCATTGTGTTCTAATGATCTGTGTTTTTATCCTTAGGCCAATACCACAGTGTTTGGACTGCTGTAGCATTATAATGTGTCTTGAGATGAGACAATATAAGTGTTCTTAACTATATTCTTATTCAGGACTATTTTAGATATCTAGGTTACTTGCATTTCCATGTAAATTTCAAAAGAAATTTGACAATTTTTATCAAAAAGATTTGCTAGGATTTTGTTTGGGATTGCTTTGAATCTATAGATAAATTTGGAGACAAGTGACAACAATATTGAGTTCTCTAATTCATAAAAATACATATCTTTAAATTGGCTTAGGTTTTCTTCAATTGCATAAGTGTTTGCTAGTTTTCAGTTTATAGAACTTGTACTGTTTTATTAAATACATCTTTTCATCTTATTTTTTATACTACTGTAAATGACATTTTTTTCATTTTCAAATTTTAATTTCCAATTGTTTCAGTCTTATATATGGGAATGCAACTGGTTTCTGTATGTTGACTTTGTATCCAGTGACCTTGCTAAGCTCATTTATAAGTTCTAGTAGCTTTTCTTTAGTTTTGTTGGGATTTTCTGTTTACCCATTCATGGTGTCTATCAATAAGATAGTTTTATTTCTTTCTTTTTAATCTGCATGTCTTTCTTTTATTTGCCTTAGATGTTTAATAGAATCTTGAGGGAAAGCATTCAGTCTTTCACTCTTAAGTATGAAAACCTATAGATTTTCTGTAAACACATTTTGTCAAACTCTGGAAGTTCCCTTCTGTTCCTATTTTGAAGAGAGTTTTTTTTTAAAAAAAACCAATCATGGAAATTGAATTTTGTCAAATGCTTTTTCTATATCTACTAAAATAATATATTTTGGTTTTTTAAATTCAATTAATATGAGTAATTACATAAACTGATTTTCAAATGTTAAACCAACTTTGCATAATTGTGATTAAACCCACCCAATTATGATATAGTGTCTTTCTATGTGTTGCTTTTTGCTAATATTTTGTTAAGGATTTTTGAGTCTCTGTTCACAAGGGATACTGTATTATACTTTTCTTTTAATGTGTTTTCCTGATTTTGGAAACAGGGTAATGTGGGCCCCATAAAATGAGTTAAGAAATCTTCCCTCCTCTTTGGTTTTCTCAGAATTTGTGTAGGACTGACATTATTTCTTCCTTAAATATTTGATAGTGGGGTATTGTTTTTAATAGATGTCAGGCACCAATATGATGAAACACATGCTATATAAACATGTATAGAAATGCAACAGATTTTGGTGTATTAATTTTGTATCTTGCAACTTTACCAAATTCATTGATTAGCTCTAGTAATTTTCTAGTAGTGTCTTTAAGATTTTCTATGTATAGTATCATGTCATCTGCAAAACAGTGATAGTTTTACTTCTTTTCCAATTTGGATTCCTTTTATTTCTTTTTCTTCTCTGCTGTGGCTAGGGATTCCAAAACTATGTTGAATAAAAGTGGTGAGAGTGGCAGCCTTGTTTTGTTCCTGATCTTAGAGGAAATGCTTTCAGCTTTTTACTGTTGAGTATGATGTTAGCTGTGGGTTTGTCATATATGGCCTCCATTATGTTGAGGTATGTTCCCTCTATGCCCACTTTCTGGAGAGTTTTTACCATAAATGGATGTTGAATTTTATCAAAAGCTTTTTCTGCATCTATTGAGATGATTGTATAGCTTTTATTATTCAATTTTTTAACGTGGTGTATCACACTGATTGACTTTCGAATATTGAACAATCCTTGCATCCCTGGGCTAAATCCCACTTGGTCATGGTGTATGATCTTTTTAATCTATTGTTGGAGTCAGTTTGCTAGTTTTTTGTTCAGAATTTTTGTGTCTAAAAATAATAAATGTTGGAGAGGGTGTGGAGAAAAAGGAAGCCTCCTTCACTGTTGGTGGTAATGTAAAATGGTATAAACACTATGGAAAACTCAACTCAAAACAGAGTTGGAGGTTCCTTAAAAAACTCATATAGATTTGCCATGTGATCCCTGAATCCCACACCTGGGCATATATCCAGAGAAAACTATAGTTCAAAAATATACATGCATCTCAATGTTCATTGCAGCACTGTTTACAATAGCCAAGACATGGAAGAAAACTAAATGTCCATCGACAGATGAATGGAAAAAGAAGATGTGGTATATACATATATGATGGAATATTACTCAGCCATGAAAAAGAATGAAATATTGCCATTTGCAGAAACATGGATGGACCTAGAGATCCATCCATCATACTAAGTGAAGTAAGTCAGATACAGAAAGATATCATATGACATCACTTATATGTGGAATCTAAAAAAATAGATCGAAATGAACTTATTTACAAAACAGAAATATACCCACAGACATAGAAAACAAACTTATGTTTAGCAAAGGGGAAGGGAGTGGAAGGGATAAATTAGGAGTTTGGGATTAATAAAATTAGGAGTTTGGGATTAACATATACACACTACTATATATAAAATAGATAATCAACAAGGACCTACTGTATAGTACAGGGAACTATACTCAATATTTTGTAATAACCTACAAGGGAAAAGAATCTGAAAAAGAATATATATATATGTGTGTGTGTGTATATATATATATATATATATATATATACATATAAATATATCTGAATCATTGTGCTATATACCTGAACCTAACACAACATTGTAAATCAACTGTACTTTAATTTTAAAAAAGCTTGTAAATAAAAAATACTGTTCCAATTATATAATAGTATGCATTTTTATATATCCCACTATATGAAAATGATTCATATTCTCTTCAGATTTTTTCTTGGATTAGCATGCAATTTATTCTGATTTCTTGTAGAATTAGGGGAGGCCAGCCCACTAATAGTAGACACCCTCAAAGCATTACTAAGAGAGGAAGAGAAGGAAAAGCAACAGGGTTCACATTTACTCTTTTGTGACCCTATATATATAAGCGCTTATTTTTATGTGACATTCATACCAAGTTCAGGTCTGAGATTTAGGGTGATTTCAGTGAAACTCCCCTAAATCTACCTCCTCAATATGCCTCTTATTTTAAATACATCAAACCTAAATAAACTGTAAGATTATCATTTGACTGTCAACATTAATAATAAAATCAGAACCAGGGATGGAAAAAAGGATGAACATATGATCAATATTTCTTATAGGTGATTCTCTATGTTTTATGCAGGAAATGAAGCTACATATAAACAGATTAAGTAGGTCATGAAGATATCAATATCATCAAGTATCAATGATAATATTTTAGGTCATGCAAAGAAAGAAATATTTTATTATTATAGTTTAGTATAATACTTTCTATGTCATAACTTAACACTTTTATTGCTAAATTTTTTAGTTAAACATTGAATTTCTAACAAATTATGTCCAAATAATTAAGGCTGCTGGGAATAATGTATTCTTGAAGAATGTTTTACAATTTCAAACAAAAATTTCGGGAGGAGGGGGAAGATGGTGGAAGAGTAAGACGCGTAGATCACCTTCCTCCCCACAGATACATCAGAAATACATCTACATGTGGAACAACTCCTACAGAACACCTACTGAGCGCTGGCAGAAGACCTCAGACCTCCCAAAAGGCAAGAAACTCCCCACGTACCTGTGTAGGGCAAAAGAAAACAGAATAAACAGAGACAAAAGAATAGGGACGGGACCTGCACCAGTGGGTGGGAGCCGTGAAGGAGGAAGGGTTTCCACACACTAGGAAGCCCCTTAGCTGGCAGAGACTGCGGGTGGCGGAGTGGGGGGCTTTGGTGCAGCGGAGGAGAGCGCAGCAACAGGGGTGCAGAGGGCAAAGTGCAGAGATTTCCGCACAGAGGGTCAGTGCCAACCAGCACCCACCAGCCCGAGAGGCTTGTCTGCTCACCCGCCGGAGCGGGCAGGGCTGGGAGCTGAGGCTCGGGTTTCGGTCGGAGTGCAGGGAGAGGACTGGCTGCATGAACACAGCCTGCAGGGGGTATTGCACCACGGCTAGCCGGGAGGGAATCCAGGGAAAAGTGTGGGGCTGCCGAAGAGGCAAGAGGCGTTTTCTTGCCTCTTTGTTTCCTGGTGCGCGAGGAGAGGGGATTAAGAGTGCTGCTTAAAGGAGCTCCAGAGATGGGCGTGAGCCGCGGCTAACAACACGGACCCCAGAGACGGGCATGAGATGCTAAGGCTGCTGCTGCCGCCACCAAGAAGCCTGTGTGGGAGCACAGGTCACTCTCGACACCTCCCTCCCGGGGAGCCTGTGCAGCCCGCCACTGACAGGGTCCCAGGATACAGGGACAACTTCCCCGGGAGAATGCACGGCGAGCCTCAGGCTGGTGCAACGTCACCCTGGCCTCTGTGGCCATAGGCTCGCCCCGCACTCCGTATCCCTCCCTACCCCCGGCCTGAGTGAGCCAGAGTCCCCGAAGCAGCTGCTCCGTTAACCCCGTCCTGTCTGAGCGAAGAACAGACACCCTCCAGCGACCTACATGCAGAGGCGGGGCAAAATCCAAAGCTGAACCCCGGGAGCTGTGCGAACAAAGAAGAGAAAGGGAAATCCCTCCCAGCAGCCTCAGGAGCAGCAGATTAAATCTCCACAATCAACTTGAGGTACCCTTCATCTCTGGAATACCTGAATAGACAACAAATCATCCCAAATTGAGGAGGTGGACTTTGAGAGCAAGATTTATTATTTTTTCCCCTTTTCCTCTTTTTGTGAGTGTGTATGTGTATGCTTCTGTGTGAGATTTTGTCTGTATAGCTTTGCTTTCACCATTTGTCCTAGGGTTCTATCCATCCTTTTTTTTTTTTACTTCTTAAAAAAAATTTTTTTCTTAATAATTATTTTTTTGTCTTAATGATTTTATTTTACCTTACTTTATTTTCTTTTATCCTCTTTATTTATTTATTTATTTCTACTTTTTCTCCCTTTTATTCTGAGCCGTGTGGATGAAAGGCTCTTGGTGCTGCAGCCAGCAGTCAGTGCTGTGCCTCTGAGGTGGGAGAGCCAACTTCGGGACACTGGTGCACAACAGACCTCCCAGCTCCACGTAATATCAAACGGGAAAAATCTCCCAGAGATCTCCATCTCAACACCAACACCCAGCATAACTCCACAAAGAGTAAGCTACAGTGCTGGACACCCTATGCCAAACAACTAGCAAGACAGGAACACAACCCCACCCATTAGCAGAGAGGCTGCATAAAATCATAATAAGTCCATAGACACCCGAAAACAAACCACCAGACGTGGACCTGCCCACCAGAAAGACAAGAACCAGCCACACCCACCAGAACACAGGCACTAGTCCCCTCCACCAGGAAGCCTACACAATACACTGAACCAACTTTAGCCACTGGGGACAGACACCAAAAACAACGGGAACTACGAACCTGCAGCCTGCAAAAAGGAGACCCCAAACACAGTAAGATAAGCAAAATGAGAAGACAGAAAAACACACAGCAGATGAAGGAGCAAGATAAAAACCCACCAGACCTAACAAATGAAGAGGAAATAGGCAGTCTACCTGACAAAGAATTCAGAATAATGATACAAAAGATGATCCAAAATCTTGGGAATAGAATAAAGAAAATGCAAGAAACATTTAACAAGGACCTAGAAGAACTAAAGATGAAACAAGCACTGATGAACAACACAATAAGTGAAACTAAAAATACTCTAGAAGGGATCAATAGCAGAATAACTGAGGCAGAAGAACGGATAAGTGACCTGAAGATAAAATAATGTAAATAACTACTGCAGAGCAGAATGAAGAAAAAAGAATGAAAAGCATTGAGAACAGTCTCAGAGACCTCTGGGACAATATTAAATGCACCGACATTCGAATTATAGGGGTTCCAGAAGAAGAAAAGAAAAAGAAAGGGACTGAGAAAATATTTGAAGAGATTATAGTTGAAAACTTCCCTAATATGGGAAAGGAAATAGTTAATCAAGTCCAGGAAGCACAGAGAGTCCCATACAGGATAAATCCAAGGAAAAGCACGCCAAGACACATATTAATCAAACTGTCAAAAATTAAATACAAAGAAAACATACTAAAAGCAGCAAGGGAAAAACAACAAATAACACACAAGGGAATCCCCATAAGGTTAACAGCTGATCTTTCAGCAGAAACTCTGCAAGCCAGAAGGTACTGGCAGGACATATTTAAAGTGATGAAGGAGAAAAACCTACAACCAACAGTACTCTAGCCAGAAAGGACCTCATTCAGATTTGATGGAAAACTTAAAACCTTTACAGACAACCAAAAGCTGAGAGAGTTCAGCAGCACCAAACCGGCTTTACAACAAATGCTAAAGGATCTTCTCTAGGCAAGAAACACAAGAGAAGGAAAAGACCTAAAATAGCAAACCCAAAACAATTAAGAAAATGGGAAGAGGAACATACATATCGATAATTACCTTAAATGTAAATGGATTAAATACTCCCACCAAAAGCCACAGACTGGTTGAATGGATACAAAAACAAGACCCATATATATGCTGTCTACAAGAGACCCACTTCAGACCTAGAGGCACATACAGACTGAAAGTGAGGTGATGGAAAAAGATATTCCATACAAATGGAAACCAAAAGAAAGCTGGAGTAGCAATTCTCCTATCAGATAAAACAGACTTTAAAATAAAGACTATTAGAAGAAACAAAGAAGAACACTACATAATGATCAAGGGATCGATCCAAGAAGAAGATATAACAATTGTAAATATTTATGCACCCAACATAGGAGCACCTCAATACATAAGGCAAATACTAACAGCCATAAAAGGGGAAATCGACAGTAACACATTTGTAGAAGGGGACTTTCACACCCCACTTTCACCAATGGACAGATCATCCAAAATGAAAATCAATAAGGAAACACAAGTTTTAAATGATACATTAAACAAGATGGCCTTAATTGATATTTATAGTACATTCCATCCAAAAACAACAGAATACACATTTTTCTCAAGTGCTCATGGAACATTCTCCAGGACAGATCATATCTTGGGTCACAAATC
The DNA here is from genome assembly GCF_937001465.1 of Orcinus orca. Taxonomy (NCBI): domain Eukaryota; kingdom Metazoa; phylum Chordata; class Mammalia; order Artiodactyla; family Delphinidae; genus Orcinus; species Orcinus orca. The sequence goes on along the minus strand of NC_064559.1, from coordinate 147,760,175 downwards.
AAGCCCTGGTAAATTTAAGAAAATTGAAATCATATCAAGTATCTTTTCCAATCACAATGCTATGAGACTAGATATCAATTATAGGAATAGATCTGTAAAAAATACAGACACATGGAGGGTAAATGATACACTACTTAATAACGAAGTGATCACTAAAGAAATCAAAGAGGAAATCAAAAAATACCTAGAAACAAATGACAATGGAGACACGATGACACAAAACCTATGGGATGCAGCAAAAGCAGTTCTAAGAGGGAAGTTTATAGCAATACAATCCTACCTTAAGAAACAGGAAACATCTCGAATAAACAACCTAACCTTGCACCTAAAGCAATTAGAGAAAGAAGAACAAAAGAACCCCAAAGTTAGCAGAAGGAAAGAAATCATAAAGATCAGATCAGAAATAAATGAAAAAGAAATGAAGGAAATGATAGCAAAGATCAATAAAACTGAAAGCTGATTCTTTGAGAAGATAAACAAATTTGATAAACCATTAGCCAGACTCATCAAGAAAAAAAGGGAGAAGACTCAAATCAATAGAATTAGAAATGAAAAAGGAGAAGTAACAACTGACACTGCAGAAATACAAAAGATCATGAGAGATTACTACAAGCAACTATATGCCAATAAAATGGACAACCTGGAAGAAATGGACACATTCTTAGAAATGCACAACCTGCCAAGACTGAATCAGGAAGAAATAGAAAATATGAACAGACCAATCACAAGCACTGAAATTGAAACTGTGATTAAAAATCTTCCAACAAACAAAAGCCCAGGACCAGATGGCTTCACAGGCGAATTCTACCAAACATTTAGAGAAGAGTTAACACCTATTCTTCTCAAACTCTTCCAAAACATAGCAGAGGGAGGAACACTCCCAATCTCATTCTACGAGGTCACCATCACCCTGACACCGAAACCAGACAAAGATGTCACAAAGAAAGAAAACTACAAGCCAATATCACTGATGAACACAGATGCAAAAATCCTCAACAAAATACTAGCAACCAGAATCCAACAGCTCATTAAAAGGATCATACACCATGATCAAGTGGGGTTTATTCCAGGAATGCAGGGATTCTTCAATATACGCAAATCAATCAACGTGATAAACCATATTAACAAATTGAAGGAGAAAACCCGTATGGTCATCTCAATACATGCAGAGAAAGCTTTTGACAAAATTCAACACACATTTATGATAAAAACCCTGCAGAAAGTAGGCATCGAGGGAACTTTCCTCAACATAATAAAGGCCATATATGACAAACCCACAACCAACATCGTCCTCAATGGTGAAAAACTGAAAGCATTTCCACTAAGATCAGGAACAAGACAAGGTTGCCCATTCTCACCACTCTTATTCAATATAGTTTTGGAAGTTTTAGCCACAGGAATCAGAGAAGAAAAGGAAATAAAAGGAATCCAAATCGGAAAAGGAGAAGTAAAGCTGTCACTCTTTGCAGATGACATGATACTATACATAGAGAATCCTAAAGATGCTACCAGAAAACTACTAGAGCTAATCAATGACTTTAGTAAAGTAGCAGGATATAAAATTAATGCACAGAAATCTCTGGCATTCCTATACACTAATGATGAAAAATCTGAAAGTGAAATCAAGAAAACACTCCCATTTACCACTGCAACAAAAAGAATAAAATATCTAGGAATAAACCTACCTAAGGAGACAAAAGACCTGTATGCAGGAAATTATAAGACACTGATGAAAGAAATTAAAGATGATACAAATAGATGGAGAGATATACCATGTCCTTGGATTGGAAGAATCAACATTGTGAAAATGACTCTACTATCCAAAGCAATCGACAGATTCAATGCAATCCCTATCAAACTACCACTGGCATTTTTCACAGAACTAGAACATAAAATTTCACAATTTGTATGGAAACACAAAAGAGCCCGAATAGCCAAAGCAATCTTGAGAATGAAAAACGGAGCTGGAGGAATCAGGCTCCCTAACTTCAGACTATACTACAAAGCTACAGTAATCAAGACAGTACGGTACTGGCATCAAAACAGAAAGATAGATCAATGGAACAGGATAGAAAGCCCAGAGATAAACCCATGCACATATGGTCACCTTATCTTTGATAAAGGAGGCAGGAATCTACAGTGGAGAAAGGACAGCCTCTTCAATAAGTGGTGCTGGGAAAACTGGACAGCTACATGTAAAAGTATGAGATTAGATCACTCCATAACACCATACAGAAAAATAAGCTCAAGATGGATTAAAGACCTAAATGTAAGGCCAGACACTATCAAACTCTTAGAGGAAAACATAGAACACTCTATGACATAAATCACAGCCAGATCCTTTTTGACCCATCTCCTAGAGAAATGGAAATAAAAACAAAAATAAACAAATGGTACCTAATGAAACTTCAAAGCTTTTGCGCAGCAAAGGAAACCATAAACAAGACCAAAGGACAACCCTCAGAATGGGAGAAAATATTTGCAAATGAAGCAACTGACAAAGGATTAATTTCCAAAATTTACAAGCAGCTTATGCAGCTCAATACCAAAAAAACAAACAACCCAATCCAAAAATGGGCAGAAGACCTAAATAGACATTTCTCCAAAGAAGATATACAGACTGCCAACAAACACATGGAAGAATGCTCATCATTAATCATTAGAGAAATGCAAATCAAAACTACAATGAGATATCATCTCACGCCAGTCAGAATGGCCATCATCAAAAAATCTACAAACAATAAATGCTGGAGAGGGTGTGGAGAAAAGGGAACCCTCTTGCACTGCTGGTGGGAATGTGAATTGGTACAGCCACTATGGAGAACAGTATGGAGGTTCCTTAAAAATCTACAAATAGAACTACCATATGACCCAGCAATCCCACTATTGGGCATATACCCTGAGAAAACCATAATTCAAAAAGAGTCATGTACCAAAATGTTCATTGCAGCTCTATTTATAATAGCCCGGAGATGGAAACAACCTAAGTGCCCATCATCAGATGAATGGATAAAGAAGATGTGGCACATATATACAATGGAATATTACTCAGCCATAAAAAGAAATGAAATTGAGGTATGTGTAATGAGGTGGATAGACCTAGAGTCTGTCATACAGAGTGAAGTAAGTCAGAAAGAGAAAGACAAATACTGTATGCTAACACATATATATGGAATTTAAGAAAAAATAATGTCATGAGGAACCTAGGGGTAAGACAGGAATAAAGACACAGACCTACTAGAGAATGGACTTGCGGATATGGGGAGGGGGAAGGGTAAGCTGTGACAAAGCGAGAGAGTGGCATGGACATATATACACTACCAAACGTAAAATAGATAGCTTGTGGGAAGCAGCTGCATAGCACAGGGAGATCAGCTAGGTGGTTTGTGACCACCGAGAGGGGTGGGATAGGGAGGGTGGGAGGGAGGGAGATGCAAGAGGGAAGAGATATGGGAACATATGTATATGTGTAACTGACTCACTTTGTTATAAAGCAGAAACTGACACACGATTGTAAAGCAATTATACTCCAATAAAGATGTAAAAAAAATAAAAAAAATTTTCAAAAAATAAGGAGTTTGTATTTTACTTTCTTCCCTTCCTAATATCTACAAGTAAATAAAAATTACTTGCAGGTGTTTTTGCAGAAGTGAGGCAGATATGTAACTTTTATGTAAAAAAAAAAAAAAAAAGATGGAGGACCAATAAACCTAACTTCAAAGCCTCTGTCAATATTGAGTCTTCCAGTCAGCTTCCGATACTTTGCTTGAAGGAAACTGATTTGCTGGTTTTCAGAGCTTTAGAGTTGGCAATGTGCTTGTAAAAAACTCACATCCAATTATGCTTTGTGTCCTAATCCTTACGATACATTGGGGCCATACTGCATTAAAACACAAATTTCATACAAATAATTGGTCCAGCAGCTCTGGGAAACAAATACTGTATTATAAAACAGTATACCCTGTGTTCTTTGATTGCCATTCATTAACACAGTTTCCAGTGAGAGTGGCATTTCCAACTAATGCAGAGTTGAAAGCAGATCCTGTACGAAATCCCCTTCTTCTTCTGCACCTGGTTTCCCCTCCCCCTTCCCTGCTAGCCCCTCCACAGTGGAAGGCGGCCCAGGCCTGGTTCCTGTCACTAGCCAGGCTACAGTCTCAAATCCCAAGCCTGTGTTCTGGTTTCCCTCTGGGTCTTACTAGAGGTTTATCGACAAAACACAGGCTCCTCATAATCTGTTTGAAAAGCCCACTGTGTTCAACAGGAAGATATGATCATCCTTTAGTGGTGAATACAGTGCTGGGTGTTGTCATTATGGAGAAAATGTTCTACAAGTGTGTGTATGGAGGGAAGTGAACTGGGGGGGTTGGATGTTTTCACTCTACTAGTGAAACAACCTCCTCTCTGCCAAAAACCTAAGATCTGGTCCCCTTTGGGGAACTCTCTCTCTGGTTTTTACTTTGGAAACCATCTGCTCTCTCCATGAGTATTGGCTCCCCAGGGAAATCCTGACCTCGCAAATTCTCGGTCTCATGTCCAGGGGAATTCCATACACAAGCCAGCCAAGACTTGACTTGTCCTTCTTGGAGAGAAGATTTTGTGGACTCAGCACTTTGCACGTGTTTATCCTTTGGGCCAAAGATAAAACTAAGCTTTCTAATTATGCAAGTAAGTACCAAATATTCATTCTCTCTCCTTCTCCCCACCTCTCTCTCTTACATTTAAGAAAGTCATTATCATACAGTGTAAATAGTACCTGAATTTCAGTTTCAGTTCTGCCAGTTAACCACCACGTGACCTAGGACAAGTTGTACATGAAACCTGGATATGGAATGGGCTGATCTCAAGAGGATATGAGCAGAAAAGCAAAATAACAAAAATCAAATAAGATGACTTTACTATTTTTCACTGCTGTCCCTTCAAACTTACTCTGTGGGCTATTTCTTCCTCACCACTAACAGTGATATCTTGGCAGGAACTTTCAAGTATGCTCAGATATGCAGTACTCCAGTCACTTTTATGAATATTCATAGTCTCATTACAGGACTAAAAATGTCATAATCACTGTTCCTTATTCTTATCATTGCCACTACCCCTTACATCATCCTTCTACCTGAGTTTGGTATTGCTTTAGACCTGGAGTCCAGAATGGGAAGAGTGTGCTCTTGACTTCTCTCTTTTCTCTACCTTCTCTTCCTCTCACTGTTTTCAGGCCTTCTCTGAATCTATCAGACTTCGAGGTGGGGTAATGAGGAAGGACAAGTAAGCAACAGGAAAGATCTTACTTGAGTGGCATGCAAGTAACCTATGATGGAACCCTCTGAGGGTGGCAGTGTTCCAAAACCAATTCTTCCTCTTATGGGATGGTTTTGTGAGTTCTTCAAAAACAGCCCACTGGATCTTTCCAATCGCAACTTTCTTGTTTCTTACTTATCACTTGTTGGCTGCTTAAAATTCTTTCTTCAGCCTTTGAGCATGTGGAAGAAATCTCTCTCATTGGTGTCACACCTCCATCCACACAACTTGTTGGGGAGGGGAGTGGAATTCAAAGTAGCTTCATATTGCCTCTCTCTCATGTGATCCATATCTGGTCCATAAGAAAAACTCATACATCCTTGTCCTATCATATTGTTGATAGAAGAGCTTTTTATTCCCAAGGTAGTCCTCTTTTCCTCTGTTCTACTGCCTTGGGCCAGTCTGTCTCCAGCTTCTCTTGCCATCCTGATGCTTCCAGATTATAGGATAATAGGTCAACCCCTATAAGTAATTCCCTTGAACTCCTCTTTCTTATTTAGATCAGGGGGAGGAGGAAGCACCCCTTCTATCCCATAGGAGTGGAAATACACAAAACATCACCAGCTTTCTCCAGAGTAATCCTCTCCCAGCCACTTTGGCTTCATTTTTTAAAATCTTCATGGTGGATGATGGCTCAAGATCTCAAAATCAGGTCTATATAACTCCAAATCCTGTACTCTGAGTAAGTAGGTAATATATATTACATCATTATAGATTAATAAAACTTGATAGCTCTCTAAAAGGAAATTACAATTGATGGGGAACAAAGACTTATGGATGGATTCAGGTTAGGCATTTTTGGCAGAAATGCCACAGAGGTATCCTTCTTAGTGCATCATATTAGGAGGCAAATTGTGTCTATTTTTCCTATCACTGTGGAGGTTAACTTTGAGCGCAAAGTAATGTGTGCCAGGTTTTTTCACTATAAAGTTACTATTTATCCTTTGTAATGAATAAATCTCATGTTGGAAGATATTTTGACTATGTAAATATCCATATTTCTTGTCAAACTTTCACTCACTAGTTTCAGAATCCATTGATGATTCTTGCCTGAAACAATTATTACTGCATTAGTAACAAAACAATAGTAAATTAGTATATTTTTAATAAACTAACATAAAAAATAAAGAAGTGACAACATTAAAAAAAGAGAGGCTTAGAAAAAAAATACCAGATTTGAAAAACAAAGAGAATGACTAGAAATGAAAGACAACATCACTGAAATTACCAAGCCAATGAATTAATTAAATACATATTAAACACAGCTGAGAAAAGAATTAACATACTAGAACATGGATCTGTGATTATTCAGAATCTAGTCCAGTGAGGTAAAGAGATAAAAAATTTTAAAGAAAATAAAGAGAAGTGGAAAATAGAATAAGAAAAGTATAGATGCTTAAGAGATATTTCAGAACATAAAATTATTAAGTGTTTCTGAAGGAAAAAAGGAAAGAGAAGTAATTTTCAAATAGACAGCGAATGAAGATTTTCCAAAGTTGTTAAAAGTCATGAATACTCAGACTCAGGAAATGTAACAAGCAGGATAAATAAAACTAAATCCACACTACGTGGATCTTAGTGGAACTGCAGGACATCAAAAACTAAGAGAAATTTAAAGAAGAATAAACTATACAAAAAGGACAGATTTGCTACAAAGATTGAAAATTCAACTGACAGCATACTTATCAACAACAACAGAAGTCAGAACACAATAGAATAATATCTCAAGCTGAGAAAATTACTGTCAACATAAAACTCTATATCCAGCCAAACAATCATTCAAGAGTGAAGTTATAGAAAGATTTTAAGACAAGAAGATACTGATAGATTTCACCATTAATAATTTCTCTTTAAAAAAATCTTTAGAAGCTTATGTGTTAGGAAGAATTCTAAGATGGCCCCTTGATATTCACTCCCGTTGTAAACACACCTTCTACTAGGTACACCACTAATCTAATCACAGGTACTACTGTGAAGAGATTTTATGATGTATTGACATCCCCCAAATAAGTTGATCTTAAGACAGAGAGATTATAACATGAGTCCTTTAAATTTGGGCCTAGGGGTCAGAGACAGAGGAAATCAGAGCGATTCAAAGTATGTGAAGGAATAGAGAGAGGGCCACATGAGAAGGGACTCTGGGCAGCCTCTAGGAGATGAGAGTGACCCCGGCCAACGTCTATAATGGAATGGGAATCTATGTCCTATAAGCACAAAGAACTGAACTCTGCTGACATACTGAATGATCTTGGAAGCAAATTATTTCCTAGAGCCTCCAGAAAGCAATGCAGCCCAGCTAACAACCTGATTTCAATCTTTTGAAAAACTAAGCAGAGGTTGAAGCTTTGGTGTGTGTCTGGACTCCTCATCTACAGACATAGAGATAACAGATGTGTGTTGTTTTAAACCACTAACTTTGTAGTAATTTGGTATACTGCCATGGAATACTAAGAGTGTAATTTAAGAAGATGGAAACTGGAGATATAAAAAAATCAATGATAAACTCTAAAGAAGCATTGACTATATAAGAAATGTAAATAATAGTAATAATGGGGCCATATAAAGAATTGGAAATAAAACACTAGCAAAAATTATATTTGAAGCAAAAATTATATTTGAAACAAAAAGATGATAAGCATTAAAAGTTGGAATCTATGTTGTTTGGTAAGATGCTAAATATATTAACATTAAATTATGTAAAATCAGGTATACCTATTAAAAATACAAAGGCAGTCACTAAAAATTATAGCTTCCTTTTTGTTGCATTGTAGGTAATTTCTTAGATCTATTTTTTTCATACCACATGTTCTCTCGTTAGCTGACTCTAATCTGCTTTTCATTATTATCATTGGGGTTTTTTGTTTGTTTGTTTACATTTTTTCTTTGCTTCATCTTCTTACCAAAAGAAGACCTAGGGTGTGTTAATTCTTCTATTATAATGTTGAACGTAAAAATTCTGGAAACATAGGAAATCACAAATAAATCAACCTCCATAATTCACCACTATTAATTACTATATCTCTCTGTTTGTATACATAGAGTTTATATAGATACACACACACATATATATATATATACATGTGTGTATATGTATATGTACATATACACACATACACCCTTATTATAGTTCTGTGATTCATACTTTTCTTAGGCAGTTTACGGTGATATAGTTAAAAAGATAAATTTTGGAGTCAGAGATACCTGGGTTCAAGTACAGCTCCATCATTTATAAAGGTATGTGAACTTGAGTGAATTATTTAACCTTCTGAGTCTCAGTTTCTTTATCTGTTAAACGGAGATGAAGATAGTACTTTCTTCATGAGATGGTCATTGGCTTTTAAATTTCAATGACTATCTTTAATTTCTAAAATGTCCTTTTACAAATAATCTTGTTTTTTCTTATAGTGCATTATAATTTCATAAAATTTCTATTTCCTCATTTTATCTGTTTAATCAATTTTAAATATGTTTATTTTATAAGGTCTTTTGGGTAGTTGTATCTTTACCAGTTCTTGAGTGAAAATTCTCCTTTTTTGTTGTATTTCTCTACCTTTTGATGAACTGTTTCTTTGGGCAGTCTACATTTTTTTTCATGGGCAAATTTTAGGTCCACCTAGGTGCTATGTCTTTCTGGTCCATGGCTTCATGAGCTCACATGATTATCATTAGGGCTATTGTTCACTCTTAATTCTAACACATATAGGTTCCTTTCCTTGCTTGCTTGGCTGTGTATTAAGTTATTTTATTCAGCACTTCTATGTCTTTGTATTGTCAAAACTATAGGAACTCATCTCCATTAGTAAAATTTTAGACATGACTATAAAAACTGGGAAAAAAAATTTAGAGTGGACACTTAGCTTCCCAGTACACTCAGATAATAGAATTGTAAGCACCAATTGTTTCTAGCAAAGGCTGATCTTGACTCACAGACATGCTAAATCATCAGCTCCCCTCTCCTGATTCAAAAGCATACAAGTCACCATACTAGTTAAGCAAAGCATTCTCATTTACTATCTGAGCTGAGGGAATAAGGAGGGGCCTGGAGATGCTTATGGAGGGCAGGAGCAAAAGTATAGAGTATGATGAGCTGACTGTTGTAATAGTCTGAGTTCCGAGTTAATCAAGAATTTGCAGGTTTAATGTGCACTTTAACATCTCAGATATTCCCCCAGACGCTTCCCTAGAGAGAAATGCTTAGTGAGTGTTAAGAGAAATGATCAAAACTATTAGAATCACTTTGTGTCATCATGAAACTTTACAAGATACTTGCACACTAGAAATTAGCAATAGTGTAACTGTATTACATTATGTGCTAAAGAACAATGTGACTAATAACCAATAGCAGGGCTTTTAACATAAAACCACAAGATTGAAAAAAAAGTAATATAATCCACATGTACTGAATAGCTGTAAATTTACAATAAAGAGAAGTTACTAAAAAATCTTAAATCATGAATCTGAAAATTATAATGCAACTCAGACAAACATTTCAGGTCCACCCTGAGCCTAAAATAGTCCCTAATGGTGCTATTTTGTGCTTCAGCTTGTAAACACACTTCATAGCATCATTACAGCATGCACATTTCAGGTGAGGAGGCCTTATCTGGAGCATAAAAATTACACTGAAGACCTTATACAATGAATCCCAGACATCCTAGAAAGACCTTCTCTAAAGAAACGTTAACATTAGATGAAATTAACATAGAATCTGATTTACTTTCCAGCAAGATTTGGAAATGATCTGGCTTGGTGGAGACTTGGTTGTTAACAGGCATACTATACTTAGTTTTATTCCCCTAAAGGGCCTTAAGGGTAGGTTAAATAGTAACAAAATATATTTTTCACAACCATGCTAAGAAACTATTTTTTTCTCCCCTCCTGGTCTTCCAAGATTCAAATCCCAACTAACACTGCCATTTTACTACTCCATGCCCATTTCCTCATCTAAAGATGTAAACAATGCTACCTACCTCATGTGCTGGCTGTGAGGATTAAATAAGCTAAAGTATAGTTGCTATTATTACTATACTATTATTACTGTACTATAATATTATCACTTTTCTCACTTTAGGCCCTCTGGAAAACAATGATAATGATGATAATGCAAAGTTACTTTACAAGAGCCTTTCTATGAGATGCATCTACTGGATACTTATATTCATTATATCTTCTTTTTCTAAAAATACTAAAAAGGAAATACTTTGATCCCCATTTTACAGATGATATAAATGTGATTCAGAGAAGTTAAATAACTTAACTGTAAGCACATAGCCAGGAAGTTGATTTGAAACCAAATCCGTCTGTCACCAAAAGGTCTATGCTCTTTCTACTCTTTCTGTGGATCCAAGGAAAACATGACCTGAATATGAAAGTGATCCTGGACACTTCTATTTTGCTGGAAGCAAGTCTGGTTGGTATGGAGCAGAGGACATACATACAGCTAATTACTGTAAAGAGGACTGGAAACAGTTTCTGAGCTTCCACTGACAGAGTCTATGATTGTGAGTCATCTCACCTCTCTGATCCTCATTTTCCTCATTGGTGGAAAGAGGAACTTGAACTGGGCTAGTGCAACTATCCATTTAATTTCTCTGAGTCTCAGTTTCCTCATATATGAAACAGGAATATAAGCTTGCCTGCTCAGGGAAATTGGGAGGTAAAAGTGATTTTTAAAGTGTGTTGTAGCTCTGTGAAAAATGCCATTGGTAATTTGATAGGGATTGCATTGAATCTGTAGATTGCCTTGGGTATAGTATAGTCATTTTGACAATATTGATTCTTCCAACCCAAGAACATGGTATATATTTCCATCTCTGATTTCTTTCATCAGCATCTTATAGTTTTCAGAGTACAGGTCTTTTGCCTCCTTAGGTAGGTTTATTCCTAGGTATTTTATTCTTTTTGATGTGATGATAAATGGGATTCTTTCCTTAATTTCTCTTTCTGATCCTTAGTTATTAGTGTATAGAAATGCAACAGATTTATGTGTGTATTAATTTTGTATCCAGCAACTTTACTGAATGCATTGATGAGCTCTAGTAGTTTTCTGGTAGCATCTTTAGGATTTTCTATGTATAGTATCATGTCATCTGCAAACAGTGACAGTTTTTCATCTTTTTTTCCAATTTGGATTCCTTTTATTTGTTTTTCTTCTCTGATTGCTGTGGCTAGGAGTTCCAAGACTATGTTGAATAAAAGTGGTGAGAGTGGACATCCTTATCTTGCTCCTGATCTTAGAGGAAATGCTTTCAGCTTTTCACCATTGAGTATGATGTTAGCTGTAGGTTTGTCATAGATGGCCTTTATTATGTTGAGGTATGGTTCCTCTATGCCCACTTTCTGGAGAGTTTTTATCATAAAAGGATGTTGAATTTTACCAAAAGCCTTTTATGCATCTATTGAGAATAAAAATGTTTAAATTTGTATGGAAACACAAAAGACCTCGAATAGCCACAGCAATCTTGAGAAAGAAAAACAGAACTGGAGGAATCAAGCTCCCTGACTTCAGACTATACTACAAAGCTATAGTAATCAAAACAGTATGTTGCTGGCACAAAAACATAAATATAGATCAATGGAACAGGACAGAAAACCCAGAAATAAACCCACACACCTATGGTCAATTAATCTACAACAAAGGATGTTTCCATGCTCTGGCTATTATAAATAGTGCTGCAGTGAACACTGGGGTACATGTATATTTTCGAACTATAGGTTTCTCCACATATATGTCCAGAAGTGGGATTGCTGGATAATACGGTAGCTCTATTTTTATTTTTTTAAGGAACCTCCATATTTTTCTCCATAATGGCTGTACTAATGTACATTCCCACCAACAGTGTAGGAGGGTTCCCTTTTCTGTACATCCTTTCCAGCATTTATTGTTTATAGATTTTTTGATGATGGCCATTCTGACTGGTGTGAGGTGATACCTCATTATAGGTTTGACTTGCATTTCTCTAATAGTTAGTGGTGCTGAGCATCTTTTCATCTGCTTTTTAGCCATCTGTATGTCTTCCTTGGAGAAATGTCTGTGTAGATCTTCTGCCCATTTTCTGATTGGGTTGTTTGCTTTTTGATATTGAGCTATGTGAGCTGTTTGTATATTTTAGAGATTAATCCCTTGTCGGTTGCATCATTTGCAATTATTTTCTCCCATTCTGAGGGTTGTCCTTTTGTTTTGTTTATGGTTTTCTTTGCTGTGCAAAAGCTTTTAAGTTTAATTGGGTCTCACTTGTTTATTTTTGTTTTTATTTTCATTACTCTAAGAGGTGGCTCAAAAAAGATCTTGCTGAAATTTGTGTCAAAGAGTGTTCTGTCTGTTTTTCTCTCAGGACATGGAAGCAACCTAAATGTGCATCAACAGAGGAATGGATAAAGAAGATGTGGTACATACATACAATGGAATATTACTCAGCCATAAAAAAGAACAAAATAATGCCATTTGCAGCAACATGGATGGACCTAGAGATCATCATACTGAGTGAAGTAAGTCAGACAGAGAAAGATAAATATCATACATTATCGCTTATACGTGGAGTCTGAGAAAAGGGTACAAACGAACTTATCTACAAAACAGAAATAGGGTTACAGATATAGAAAACAAACTTATGGTTACTGGGGGGTAAGGGGGGGAGGATAAATTGGGAGATTGGGATTGACATATACACATTACTATATATAAAATAGATAACTCATAAGGACCTACTGTATAGCACAAGGAACTCTACTCAATACTCTATAATGGACTATATGGGAAAAGAATCTAAAAAAGAGTGGATAGATGTATAACTGAATCACTTTGCTATACAAATGAAACTAACACAACATTGTAAATCAACTATACTCCAATAAAAATTTTAAAAAAAATTTTCAAAACTGAAAAAAACCCAAAAACCCAAAGAACTAAAAAAAATTTCTATGACAAAGGAAGCAACGATATACAATGGAGAAAAAGACAATCTCTTCAATAAGTGGTGCTGGGAAAACTGGATAGCTACATGTAAAAGAATGAAATTAGAACATTCTCTGACACCATAAAATAAACTCAAAATGGATTAAAGACCTAAATGTAAGGCCGGATACTATAAAACTCCTAGAGGAAAACATAGGCAGAACACCCTTTGACATAAAGCGCAGCAATATCATTTTGGATCCATCTCCTAGAGTAATGGAAATAAAAACAAAAATAAACAAATGGGACCCAATTAAACTTAAAAGCTTTTGCACAACAAAGAAAACTATAAACAAAACAAAAAAACAACCCTCAGAATGGGAGAAAATATTTGCAAATGATGCAACTGACAAGGGATTAATCTCCAAAATATACAAACAGCTCACACAGCTCAATATCAAAAAAGCAAACAACCCAATCAGAAAATGGGCAGAAGATCTACACAGACATTTCTCCAAGGAAGACATACAGATGGCTAAAAAGCAGATGAAAAGATGCTCAGCATCACTAACTATTAGAGAAATGCAAATCAAAACTACAATGAGGTATCACCTCACACCAGTCAGAATGGCCATCATCAAAACATCTACAAACAAGCTGGGATGAAGTGACAGAGTGGCATGGAGTTATATATACTACCAAATGTAAAATAGATAGCTACAGGGAAAGAGTGGCATAGCACGGGGAGATCAGCTCAGTGCTTTGTGACCACCTAGAGGGGTGGGATAGGGAGGGTGGGAGGGATTTGCAAGAGGGAGGAGATATGGGAGTATATGTATATGTATAGCTGATTCACTTTGTTACAAAGCACAAACTAACACACCATTGTAAAGCAATTATACTCCAATAAAGATGTTAAAAAAATCTACAAACAATAAATGCTGGAGAGGATGTAGGGAAAAGGGAACCCTCCTACACTGTTGGTGGGAATGTAAATTAGTACAGCCACTATGGAGAACAGTATGGAGGTTCCTTAAAAAACTAAAATTAGAGCTACCGTATGATCCAGCAATCCCACTCCTGGACATATATCTGGAGAAACCCATAATTCGAAAATATACATGCACCCCAGGTTCATTGCAGCACTATTTACAATAGCTAAGATACAGAAGCAACCTAAATATCCATCAACAGATAAATGGATAAAGCAGATGTGGTGTGTGTGTGTATATATATATATATATATACACATATATATGTATATACACACACACACACACACACACACACACACACACTGGAATATTACTCAGCCATAAAAAAAGAATGAAATAATGCCTTTTGCAGCATCATGGATGATCCTAAAGATCATCATACTAAGTGAAGGAGGCCAGACAGAGAAAGACAAATAAATGATAACGTTTATATATGGAATCTAAAAAAAAAAATGATACAAATGAACTTCTTTACAAAACAGAAATAGACCCACAGACATAGAAAACAAACTTATGGTTACCAAAGGGGAAGGGGTAGGGAGGGATAAATTAGGAGTTGGGGATTAACATACACACACTACTATATATAAAACAGATAACCCACAAGGACCTACTGTATAGCACAGGGAACTATACTCAGTATTTTGTAATAACCTATAAGGGAAAATAATCTGAAAAAGAATATATATATGTATAACTGAATCACTTTGCTGTACACCTGAAACTAATATAACATTGTAAATCAACTACAATTTAAAAAAAAAAAAAAAAAAAAAACCTTTGACCTGCTCAGCCTAACAAAACAGGTTCACCAAAAAATAAGAATAAAAATAAATAAAGTATATTCCAGTTATCTATTCCTGCATAACAACTCACCAAAAACAATGACTTAAAACAATAACTGTTACTCATTTCGATAATGAATCTGGTTTTGATAAGACCCGGATAGACAATTTTTGCTCATGGTATCTCATGGAGTTGAAGTCAGACAGCGACTACGACTTCAGTCACCTCTATAGCTTCCTCACTCACTGTGCCTAGGCTGGAAAGACACAAGTATTGGGGGAGTGAAGGAGGTAGGGCTGTTTCTCTCTCTCTCCATATGTCATCACTCCATGTAGGCCGCCTGAGGATAGACAGACTAACTACATGGTGGCTTCAGCTCCAACTGTTAGTGTCCCCCACAGATAACTAGCAGAAGAGGCATAGACGTTCCTCACCCAAACTCAGAAGTTACACAGCATCACTTCTGTCGTGTTGTGTTCATCAAGACAGTCAGCAAGTCCTCCTCAGGTTCATAGGAGAGGACATACACTCCATCTCTTCATAGGAGGAATGTCAAATAATTGCAGACATCTTTTAAAACCACCACAAATTGGTATAAAGTGTAGGTATTGCTATTATTAATTTTATCCAGGTGCAGATCAGCAAATGTAAAACATTTCATACTAAGTCGATTCTAAGTCTGCCTTTTCCAGACGTGAAATTGTTGTGTTCTCAGGAAGTATCCACCAACTTTTATATTAGCCAAAGTAAAACATAACGTGGAAAGAAAATTCTCACAAAAATATTATTACACATGATGCTGTCTCAAGTTAAGTACATGTTTTAAAGCTCATCTGCTTAAAAAAGGTTATCCTCTATTTTTTCTGTCTGTTAACATGGATAATAAAGAAGTGCCTGTAGTAAGTATACTGGGGCATTTGGTTACTTTTGCAAATGTTAGTGATGCTTTGATCTATGATGTGGGCATTTTAGCTATGAGGTATGCAGCCTGTGGAGCAAGAAAGGTTGGATGTATGAATACTCCTATAAGAGTTAACAGGCTCTTAGATGTATAGCAGTCCCATCACTCATTAAAGATGAAGTTCTGCTGAAGAGCCTAAATGACTTAGCTCAGGCTTTCTGGGAGTTATCTGCTTATCCAAGACTGGAATCCAGGTCTTCTAACTCTTACTCCAGTGCTCATTCTATTATTGTGCACAGTTTTTCAAGATCACTGCAAAACTTTCATGGCTTTCTGCTTGGGTATAAAATGCATTGAAAAGTTTAATATCTCTAGATAGTGATTACATGATAAATGCCATGCTGATTAAGCCCATTTCTATCAAATTGACAGTGGTACCAACATATCTTTTCAATAATAAGTTCTTTTATCTTACAAGTAAATAAATCAGTAAATAGATACCAGGAGATATTGGAAAATGCCTTTAAAAAATATCCATATAACTCAGGTCCAAAAGAATCAACACAACAAAGTCATAAAAAAACAGAAAAATTACTTTCAACCTAGAATTCTTTACCCAGCTAAATTATATTAAGTGCTAGACTAGAATGAAAACATTTGAAGTTAAAATATCAAAACATCTACTTGTCCCATATCTTAAGATGATATTGTATTCAATAAAGTTGCAGGACACAAAATCAATATACGAATGTCAGCTGCATTTCTATACACTAACAACAAACTATCAGAAAGAGAAATGAAGTGAAGTTTCAGAAAACAGCTTTGGAGAGTACTGGATATATGAAGAAATAGATGTTAAAGTGCAAGGGAAGCAGTTCATCATTCCTTACTAGGTGATCAATAGTTTTTTCAAAAAACATTCTATTAAAGATTTATTAAGTACCTACATATGCCAAGCACTATGCTATGCACGACATTACAAAAATAACTTATTTAATCATCATAAAGATTTTCTAATGTAATTAATTTAATTCATGGCTTTGGTTTTAATTTTATACAGTACTAACAGTTGAGTCAAGCAAAATAATAATGCATGCTTATGCTTATTCTTTGTTCGCATAGCTAATTATTGGTTAAATACATATTTTTTCAATGTGTGCTGTGTTGAGAATCTCTACTAGAGGAAAATTAAATAAATCACTGGGTGAAGAAAATAAATATCAAAGTAAGGGCAAGGTACTCTTCTATTGATTGTTGTTGGTCAAGTTCAGAAAACATCTGAACTTGAGCCGAGACACCTATGAGACTAAGTGAATGGAGACTTGAGACCTTAAACCTCTGGCATTCGTATGTCACAAGTTTGTCTTTTCACGGCAATGGATAGCCTAATTGGGTTAAGATCATTATTCTTAGGTTATGCTGAAGTCATTACACACTTTTTCTAAATTTAAAGTGTTATTTGCAGAGAAGAAAAAGAAGCAATATCTGCAAATACCTTGCCTATGAATTCTTCTATCACTTTTTTAGTTATGTTCTTAACTACAGATAGAGGAGAAGAAACCTGTCCTTTGTCCAAATAAGGCAAAAAGAAGTTGTAATCAAATGTCTCCACAGACTCTTACATTTTTCCTCAGGAAAAGCCATAAAGCAATCAGAATATACCGCCCCTTTTTGAACAGGTCATTGGTTAACCTCTGTAGGGTTCTGGCTGTCATACAAGGCTAAAAACCTTTGCTCCCCATCCTCAGCATTAATGGACTTGATCACCTCTGGGGCTGCAGGTCATTCTGATGACTGAGAATCTCCACATTTCTGCAGACCACTGGAAGAAACATGGATTTTGTTCGGATACTGCAGGGTGATAATTTGATAAAGAATTAAGAGCATATAAAATCCTTTGGCTAGGAGCTTCCCTGGTGGCGCAGTGGTTAAGAATCCACCTGCCAATGCAGGGGACACGGGTTCGAGCCCTGGTCCAGGAAGATCCCATATGCCACGGAGAAACTAAGCCCATGTGCCACAACTACTGAGCCTGCGCTCTAGAGCCCGCGAGCCCCAACTACTGAGCCTGCATGACACAACTACTGAAGCCCGTGTGCCTAGAGCCCGTGCTCCGCAACAAAAGAAGCCACCACAATGAGAAGCCCACGCACTGCAACGAAGGGTAGCCACGCTCGCTGCAGCTAGAGAAGACCCAACGCAGCAACGAAGCAACGAAGACCCAACGCAGACAAAATAAATAAATAATTTTTAAAAAATAAATAAAATCCTTTGACTAGTCTGTCTTTGGATAACCTGGTATTTTATCCCATTCTGATCAAAAGAATCAAAATAGGATCTCTTCATATAGGGTAGCTCTTTAAATTTGGCAAATCCTACAACACACAATGACGTAGAGAAATTAAAAAGTAAAAAATTACCCATACAACCCAACAAATCCCACCAAACAAAACCCATCAAACAACTTGTATAGAGCAAAGAGGGGCGTTTGTACTACACTGATCCAAACTATTTTGCCATACTCATTAAACTACCCCGGTTATGTTTCATTTATCAATTTTGCATATGTAATATGCAGTGTATGAGAAGTTAACTTGAACAGAAAAAGCTTAATTTCAAATTTTCAAAACTCTGATATCGTTTGTGGAACAAAAGATAATGATTAAGCAAATCATGCTCTCTTCTATGCAACAGGGCATAGGGAATAGTGGCTCTTACTCCTCATTATGTACTGAAGGCTGAAATTATTCACTACTTAGATCTACAAAGCTTGTCCAGCACTCAAACAGCCCTGCCTTGCACATACATGCACTTAATAAATATTTCTGGATGATGTTTAAAGCTCTTAAAGTGCTAAATAACAACCATCACAGACCTTGGCAGCATGCCCTATGAGCACATATTCAACTGTTATATGAGCAGCCTTAAGCAAAAATTAGCCCATGAGGCCCCTCTAAATACTCGGCTAAAAATAAGCTTCATCATCTCTCATTTCAGTGTTCATGAGGTCACAAGCATCTCATATACTCCAAGGGCTTGTCATGTCAGTTCCTTTGAGCTCAGGAAGTTGGCATCGAAAGAAAAAATGTCAATATTTAGATCCTAATGGATTCCAGGAAATAGATTATCCCCTTCAGGACTGAAAAACACATGGAGCTTTCAGATTACT
This sequence comes from Orcinus orca, assembly GCF_937001465.1. Classification (NCBI taxonomy): domain Eukaryota; kingdom Metazoa; phylum Chordata; class Mammalia; order Artiodactyla; family Delphinidae; genus Orcinus; species Orcinus orca. The sequence goes on along the minus strand of NC_064559.1, from coordinate 147,741,135 downwards.
GATTATGAGAACTCCAGGTAGAGATCAGTGTACTATGAAAAGATTAGCAATGATTTTCTCTTCTGATTTTTTTTTAATTACCTGCTGTCACCTGCTCAAAGACTTAAGATGCCCCACAGAGGCTTAGCACATAGCTGTTGTTATTGCTACAAATGACAGAGTCCATAATCAAAAAATTAGAAAGGACCTAAGACATGCACATCTCATAGTGTGTTCTGAGAGTTAACTGAAGTAAGATAAGTAGAGTACAAAATATAGTACATTGTAAAATTCAAAATATTACCTGCTAGCACTGTTATTCCCGTTATATGTCTAAAAATTCATTTCTTAATGATCTCTTTGCAGTATTTTGATTTCTCAAAATATCTGGTTTCTTTTTCAGCAGTAAGTCATACAATCTTCTCTAAGTAGAACATTTTAGCTTTTCTCCAATGTCTAAATGACTATGCCTAAATTAAACTTCCTTTCCTTTTTTTCTTAGGATATGTCTTCATTGCTGGGACAGCTTACAGTATCAGTTCTCAACAACCTCTGCCAAGTGCTCACCTGATCCTTTGGATGATAAGTAGACATCACTGGCACACCAGAACTCATGCATAACCCCAGGTCAGAATCAAGTTCAGTGTTCCAATGTCAAAGGCTTCCCCAAAAGGGAGTGAGAGTGCCTCATCTTACTTGTTCCAAATATGTCACCTTCTTTCACGAAAATGTCCTAAGTATTTAAGCACCTCATTTTCCATTATTAATGACCCATGATCCATCAGTCTCTAGGGCCTCATACTAAATTAATATGAACTGTTAGATGCCCTCATTTAACTGAGCTCCCACAAGTCCAGAGCCGGTTGGAGAAAAAATAAAATATAAATTCCACATTCTTATAAATATTCAGGTTCACGTATTTTCATCCACAGTTCATTCTGTTAATGTCAGCCTTCTTAATTTATTGACCATGCAAAAATATTTTAGCATGGAAGTTGGAGAAAATGAATGAGAATAAATCATTCAGGGTTCTTCCACAAGCCACAGCGCAGTCAAGAAGACCTTCATTTTTAATTTTGCATTCAAGTGCCAGTTGAGACAAATTGGTCAGCAGTTCATCATGGGAGCAATTCCAGAGCTCATTCATTTAGACTTTAAGGACTTTTCAGCATCACCAAAGGCAGCCAGCACATAGCTGGTGACCTGAGGAAGAACACAATACTTGAAGATTTGAAAAAAACTACAGTCTATGCTTCAGGCCTTAAAATTCATCACCTAATTTCCTCTCTCTCCTTTCCACTGGGTAAGAAACATCTGTCAACACATTTGCCATTGGCCTATTATTCTTCCTAAAGTGGTTACTGAGCTTGACTCTGTACACCCCGCCAGAGGAAAGTTGTTCTGACACACGTGCAGGCACCGTGGGGTAATATGATATGCAAGGGTTAAAATCACTCACCCCTCAGCCTCATCCATATGAATCTACCTAGAGATAAAACCATGCATTATTTTAAATAACATGGCTCTTTCCCATAATCTTATATATTAGGAATTTACATTTTGAAAGTTCACTTTATTATTTTTTTTTCTAACAGAACATATGCTATGCTTACATTTGAAAGCAATCTCAGGGAAAGGGCCTGCATGTGAATGCAATTGGCTGCGAGTTCACATTTCCCTTAGACAAAATTGTGAGTAAAACACATGTTTTTCCATCTAAGTTAGAAAATGGAAAATCATGCATTATTTTTTAGGCTTTTGCGGCATGCAGTTTAAAATAATGCATATTTCTTCATGCACATTTTCACAAATGTCAATGTTGATACTATCCGTCAGATCTGATGTGCTCAATCCCTTCAGCACCTGGAGAACTTGTACTCTTGAAAATATTTTTTCCTCCTAACTTTTCAATTTGCTCCTGAGAATTGTAATTCTTTCTGACTAGTGATAAGTGAGAAACAGAACCCTCCATCTTTGTTTCCTGCTAAAGGAATAAGAACTTTTTTTTTTAACATCTTTATTGAGGTATAATTGCTTTACATTGTTGTGTTTTTACATGCTCACTCTTAATTCCAGGTAAATCAAAGAATGGCTGTTTCACTCACTGCTACACAACAATAAGCTCTTCAGGTCCTCACAAAACTCAAGGACAGAGAAACTAGCCACTAACATGTTGTAGGTGACATCAGATAATGTGATATAAGCAGGAATGACCCAACCACAAATACATTGCAAATAAACCATCAGAGATCATTATTTTGTCAGAAAACTACTCCTTTCTACTTGTGTTTAGTAAAAAAAAAAGGAAGCTTTTTCTAAAATTCTAGGTTTTAAAACATAAAATGTGACTAGAAGAGGGAAATTGTAGGCCTTCATTTTAGCTATATACATTTAAGAATAAGGTTACCAGGAAGCCAGTCAGAATGATTGGAAAGGAGAGAGAAAAGGACATGCCCCATGAATAAAGTAATCTATTCAATGTAAGGAATGACAGGATGCCAACAACAGACAGTGTATGAAGAATGACTTCCCTCAATTTATGAAGAAGGGGTAGAGGTAAGCAGGCCGTATATTATTTGCTATAAGTATCTGGAGAGATGGGTAGAGTTTTACCTTTACTGCTTTCAAGTAAAGATTTCTTTAAAGTACATGATTGATTTTGAAATGGGATGGGCAGGAAAGCTTTCCACTGAACTGAGAAAATAAAGAAAATTGGAACATTTTATTCACTTACTCAACATCTGAGTAATTTAAGAAGTAGTGGCTTTTAAAATCAAGAGCAAAATTTTATTTTGTAATATGCTGTCAGAACCAATGTGCCTTTAATTCAGCCATTTCTGCATATCACTTCTCATGACTTTGGCTACAACCAAATGTAATATTTCTAAGTTAAATGACTTTATAGATATTAGCAAATGACATACCTTAGAGAGGTAAGTATTATCTTGAGGCTACAGGGTCAAGGTAAGGCCTCTTGACCTATACAATATACCAAAACTTACTCCTTCTCTACTTCAGATTAAAGGATGAATGTACTTTCTTTTAACCCCAAAATAGCATAACGCATGTAAAATAGGTAAATAAATTAAACTTTATTTTAAAATCTGTCATAACTAAAAGGAACACTAAAAGAATTAAATCTCAGTAGTGAGATTTAAAAAATAGGTTGCATAAATATAAATATTTACTCCAATGAGCAGCTCAGTCATCAGCATTTATTCCAGTTTTCAGAGCATGAAGTAAAATTAAGTTGGTGGTTAACTAGCATTTCAAATTATAAAATCAATGTTAAGCCCTCTTTGAGCATAAATATAGGGACTACGAATTTCAAATAGGATCAAGTACCTCTCCTTAACAATCCCTAAAGGGGTTCTTTTAACATGAAAACGTGTAACAACAACAACAAGATTAATTCAAATGCCTTGAATCCTTGCTATGGAGTGAGCACTAAATAGTTCACCCACATTTAATGTAAGTATAAACAATCACAGTAAACTATGTCATGCACAGGCCCACATTCAGTGTGCCTATTGATCAATCCTCACTAACAACTGGCGGGGCTCTAAGTCTGGGGTGACTTTACATTCTAATTTTGTGTTTGAGAAAGTTTCTTTGTAATAGTGCCCCTTTTATTCTCAAAAGAGTCGTAGCTTAGATCACACTTTTATGGCTACATTACCTAAGCCCCAAGTGGTTGATATGGTGCCTCTCAGCATGAATTCTCTTATTTTCTTGTTCTCTACATGGCTTATCTCTAGTTGACCCATACTAGTCTAGCCCTCCTGGGTAACAATATTAATATACTTATTAATATTTATTCCTTTCCCATAAAGAGATCAACAAGTACATGTCTTATGATCTTATTTCAGTTACTAACTGCTATCACTTAGATGTGTGTAACCCACATTCTTCCAGATGTCAAAATGTGCAATGCACTCTAAGCTTCCATGATTTGGGGCTGCATTTACCTGCCTTAAAACTCTCCACCATCACTCAAAATAACTTTCCTCTATTTTTGCCTTCGTTCATAATTGTCCCCCACCCCAAGGCATCAGCAACAATATAATTGTATATAATTAAAATTGAACTCCAGAATAAAGTACAAAACTCCCCACCCAGGATAAATTGCTGCATGGATGAGGCCTTTGCTATTTACTTCTTCATGCCCACGATGGATTAGTTATACCTGGGAGTCAGAAAAGATATTTGGAGGCTGAAATAATCCCTTGGACACTACAGTTAAGATTTTTTTGGTAGAAAGGAGCTGGATCTGAGTTGCTCAGGCCCAATTCTTGGATGCTGACTCAGGGACATTGCGAATGTTCACACACAATCCTGAGCAGTCTCTCATACAATACCAGCCCAGCCTCCAGCAACCTGTGTGTTTCAAGTTTCTTAGCAGAGCCCCAAAACCTAGAGCTAGACTAGACCTGTGATCACTGTAAGAAGAGAGGCTTCCCTGTCTGAGAAGATCTGGGTGGTGGGAATGACAAGAGTTATCATGATAAAGGCAGCAGCACAAAGTGAAAAGTCGTGATGACAAATGCCATCAGCAAAGCTGGTAGCCACACCTGAGGCATCAGAGCTGGTCATTTCTGACAGCTTCTGACAGCAGCAATAGCTGCTACAGAAGATAGTCAGGGGTAGATAGAATGGAGACTATATCAGCAAGGGTAGCCAGAAATCATCAACTTTCACTAGTGGTGGGAAGATGGCAGGGGATGGGGCATGAGGAGAATGGGGTTTGGAGTTAAAAACCACCTTGTCAGATCCCTATTCTCTGAAGTCACCAAGGTTGGTGTGACCTGTAGAAATAAGGGTATTTGGGATAATGATCAGTTATCTACTTCACTTATAGCTCTTAGGCAAACACAAGCTTTCTGACACTTAACAGTAGCAAGGAAACGATTCCCACGGTAGCCTAGAGAGTTGTATATATCTATCTCATGATGGTTAAGCAAAAATTGAAGGGAAAAAGAACATCTGTTGAAAGCCTTTCCATAACTTTGTCATTTAATACTCACACCAACACTGCAAGTTTTGTAATCAGGAAACCCATTTTGTAGATGACTAAAATAGGTCTTGGAAAGATTTAAGTGATTTGCCTAAGTACACAAATAAGGACATAGCTGAGATGTGAACGCAGGTCTGACTAACTCCAAAGCCAATGCTCTTTCCATTTAGACCCTGATGCCTCCCAGGGAATCTGAGACAAATGATGGCAACAATCACCACAGACACCCAGCCCAGCTCCCAGTCTACCTTCTGCCCCCTGCAGAGGGAAGCAGATGTCAAGCAAAATATCCATAGTTCTGGGCTCTGAAAACTTCCACTTCTGAAACTGAAATCCAAAAACTGAGAAGTTGCTGACACTGCTGCTGAGTTCTGCCAAGTCCCTTGCTCTGAGGGCAGTTTGGTGTAAAGAATGTTGATAATCACTGTAAATGGAGGAGTATGACTCTCAGCCCGGGAAATGAGGCTAGTGCATAAGTAGTTTTGGCAGCAGCATCTATACTGTGGTACTGGGAGGTACATGCTTTTCACATAGAAAATAAAAAATAAAAATAAACAGATTGTCTGGAAATCTTCCAGCACCCCCCATCTGACCCCCAGGGCTTATAACACAGTGTTCTCAGTCCCAAATGTGGTTTTCCCTGTTAAATGCTTTCAGAAACCAGGTGAGGTATTTGTCGCTCTGGTGGATAGTGATTTTATCTCAAGAGTACTGGTGAGGTACCGGGGAGTGATGTGATTTTGGTTGCTGCAAGTCCAAAGGGGGAAATGAGGTTCTTTCAGAGGCAAACAGCGTCTGCAGTTTCACATGGAAGATGGATGTCCCAAAGAAAGATAGCCTTTCCCGGACAGGGTAACATAGTGGGAAGTCTCTTTAAGCCCCTCACTGATGTCAAAGAATGAAGGAGAATTTGGAAGAATCACAAGCATGGGAGGTCAGTTTCACTCTTTAGTTGGCAGATAATTCTTTACATGTTTGAATTGACATCAGGGTGGTTTTCTCTAACATCAACATGAACAAGGACTGACTTGTGCCTAAAATATCATTACATCGAAGCTACGAGAATATTCCTAATGAGTGGGAAACCACTTCTAATATTTCTTTTATGTATCTTTTCATAGTTAAATCTGTGGAAAAAGAAAATACTTCCATATCGGCACTAAAATGTATTGAGCATGTATTCTGTTCTGTTCTCTGTGGTAGGCTTTTAAGTGTATTTTCTCAGTTACTCTTTTTTTTTTTTTTTTTTTTGCAGTACACGGGCCTCTCACTGTTGTGGCCTCTCCCGTTGCGGAGTACAGGCTCCGGATGCGCAGGCTCAGCGGCCATGGCTCACAGGCCCAGCCGCTCCACGGCATGTGGGATCCTCCCGGACCGGGGCACGAACCCGCGTCCCCTGCATCGGCAGGTGGACTCTCAACCACTGCGCCACCAGGGAAGCCCTCTCAGTTACTCTTTACAAAATACTTGCAAAGTATTTTACAGATAATAGTTGATATTTATTGAGCATTTAGTCTTCCCTATTTGGAGTTGCTTGTATATATTAATTAGCTTAATCCTCCATAAAGTAATATGATTTGCTCCATTTTATAGACAGAAATAGAAATAATGAGGAAGGAGTGATTACTTAGATATAATAATAGCCATCATATACTAAAAATTACTCTATGACAGGCACTGCTCTAAATACTTTTCATGTATTAAATAACTCTGTGAAACAAGTACTATTGTTATACCCATTTTACACGTGAAGCATTTGGAGAGGTTAAGCAATTTGCCCAAAATTACACAGCCAGTGAGGATTAAAATCCAGTCAGTTGGATTTCAATATCTATTATTTTAACCTCTGAATAATATTTCCTCACAACTTAGTAAAGTAAGACTCAGAGAAGTTCAATAAACCATCTAAGTTCACACAGTTATAAAGAATAGACTGAACCCAGTCCCAGGATTTTGCTTGTTTGTTTGCTTTTTTTCTTACTTCAAAGTCCATGTTTTTCCACTTCACCACCAAGTTGCCTTTCTAAGGAGTATTTCTTTGGAAATGAAATTTTACCATAAAGCCCACAATACAAACTCTCAATTATCAACACCCATTGAGTTCTTTTGTGTATATAACATGGAAAAGAGACATTCCTGGGCCTGAAAACCTTGCTTTTTAGGCACACTGAAAGGCTGAAGATGGTACTTTGAAGTTAACAAAACTGTGCAAGGTGTTATGAACAGGGAAAAGAAAATTGGCACTTTTGTCTTAGGCAGAGATAATATGACTTGAAATGGTTCTTTTTAATCTAACTTTCATGACAGGATATGAAAATAAAATGTTGTTTTCTCTAAGAAACAGTATTTCCTAAGTCAGCTACACAACTGAATGGCCAAATATCTGATCCAGCCTGAAGCAAATTTTCAAATGATTTATTCAGGTATATAAGCATGAATTCATAATGATGGCAAAACAATTGATCTCTTACACATATTAGTATGCTCATATTCATCCCTTTCTAGTCCTGAGATAGATGCATAAAAATATATCCATTTGTATTTCTATAAAGACATTCTTAAATGGGACTTAAAAAAAATTTTTTTTACTGATGTATAGGATTTACAATGTTGTGGTTTCTAAAAATTTTTTTTTAATGGGACTTCTAAACTGAAGTAAGCAACATGCTGTATCACTTACACATTTTGTTTTGGCATGAATCCACAAGTCATCTTTTATTAGTGGAAGTGCATTCTGAAGTTTTATTGATTATTTACATCTCTTAAAACTCTGATGAGTACATTTTCAATGTAATTTGTATTCCTTTATCATTTGCTTTTCAATTCTTTCATATTATTGTCTGTGATGAGTTGAAGTCAAATGCAAGGACTAATTTCGTACAGAATACATAAGCCATGCCCTCACCCTAGCATGAAATAGATACAACACCAAACCCTTAAATGCTAACCTAAGTTTTGATTTAAATGCATGCAGCTTTCCTAATTCCAAATTCAATCTAGGCTAGAGTCAAATGTGAAATATAATTTTATAGATGTGTGCTATCAAGACCGTACCTTCCCATCATACCTGTAATTGACACTGAGATGGCTCAAAGGAAAAAAAAAATATTGCGAGAGAGAGAATTAATACCATCTTTATTAGGATCAGAATATTCTGTATGCTTCTTACTGGCTGTATCACTCAATTCATTTGTCATGTACTTATTGGTAACTACTTATACAGGATTATCTAGAGTAAACTTAAATTTAAATATATGAATTATATGTACAACTAATGCAAGTTGCATTATGTTGTAATTATTTATGCATACACTTATATTCTTTATTAAATGATAATATCTTGAAGGCTAGAGATCAATATCTTAAGTAACTTTGTATCCTATATTGTGCATTAGTACAGTGCTTTGTACACAATATATTGTCAAATACATATTAAATAACTAAATAGTCATTTGTTATTTGGAATTGGATTTGGCTGAATACACTGTAATAGAAAAATCCAAAAATAACAGTGGCTTAAACAAGATTAAATGATATATATTTTTCATGTTAAAAAAAGATTATATAGGTAGGCAGTCCAAGAGTGGTATAATAGCTTCATAATGTCTTGCTATTCTGTCATTTACAGAGCATTGCCTCAATATCTGGAGTGGTTGCCTGAACCCAGCCATCATATCTGTATTCCAGGGAGCAGAAAGAAAGGAGAAAAGAGTATCATGGCTCCTCCTTTGAAAGAGGTTTCCAAGGAATCCTGAATCACACTTTCAGTTAGATTTTACTGAACAAAACTTAGTCACATGGCCACACCTACCACAAAGAAAACTGGTAAATGTAGTTCCATAGGGTGATGTACTGGTGTTTCAAAATTTAATTGATAAATTATAAAATTACTATGAAGGAATATTAGGGAAGGCATATATCAGTCTGTTACAAGTACCCATTTAAGATGAACAAAGCTAACTATTTCTAATGGAATATTTGAGAGTATATTCCAAATCTTTAACATTAATTTTAACTTTCAGTTTTTTCTGTTTGTTGAACTTCAGCAGCAGCTGATTAGCCACATATCATATGTCAGACACACTTCTCAGCATTAGAAACAGTTTCTTTGAGGAATTATGACTAAAGTAGTCAGGACATTTTATATTGACAGTGACAGAAACCCTATATATATATATATATCTCCTCTTGTCATATCCAGTGAAACAAGAGATGGCTAGATTATACAACTTAGGCTACTACTGATATTCATTCATTCATAAAAATGTATTTAGTGACTACTGTACACCAAGCATCATTCTAGGGATGCAGCAGTATAATAGACAAAAAAATTTCTGTTCTCATGAGCTTGTATTACAGTGCAGGGAAACAGAACATACCCAATGAAAGTAAGTAAAATATGTGTTTGTCAGAAGGTGATAAGTGCAAAGAGAAAAATAATAAAGGAAAGGAGGTTATAGAATGTCAGGAGGATGGAAATTTTAGGTGGGGCAAGCAGAGAGGGCCTCTCTGAGAAAATGGCATTTGAAGGAAGGAGGTGAGATAGCAAGTCATCCAATATTTATACAAGAGCATTCTGGGAAGAGAATAGCAAGTGCCAAAGTCCTTCTGGCTGCTGTGTTGCAAATAGATGAGGCATGGGGCATGAAACACAGAAACTAGTTAATCCAGGAGAGAGGTGATGGTGGCTTGGACCAGAGTAGTAGCATTGGAAATATTGAAGAGTAGCCAAATTCTGGATAAGTTTTGTAGATGGTGCTTGACAGGATTTGTTCTGAGAGACTTGATGTGACTTATGAGTGAAAGAAAGAAATCAAGGATGGCTTCAAGGTTTCAGCCAGGGCAACTATAAGGATAGTGATATCATTTACTGAGATGGCGAAGACTAGATGAAAAAAAGCCATTGGGAAGAAAATCTCAGAGGCAAGGGAATAGAGAAAATTCTCTGTTGAACTTCTCTGTTGATATTCTAATTTCTCTCTAAAGCCTCTTGTCAAGTTGAGCATTTAGATTTGCTGTTCACTGTGCCTATACTTTAGGGGGCCATGACATGGCCCTCCCCTGGCCACACCCCTTCTCATAGGGTGAGGCTTCCATGGAACAAAGATGATGTGTCACTCAGCCTCTTCTTGTAGATTCTTCTCCACGTAGGATTCTGGGATTCAGTGTTAAATGCCCCAACTCCACTCCCATGGTCTATATAGATGTCCATCTTTCTAAGAGCAGGCCAGACTATCGACACATGTACTTCTAGGCCAAGTGCATAGCTGAGGGATGGCTGAATGTGGGGTAGGAGGGGTTGTGGATTGAGTTTGGGGTGAGGTACCCACACACGTCTGGGCTAGGCCCTTTGCCGAGTGGGACACAGGCAGGTGTGGGAAGAGAATGGGGGCAAGCCACAGGCTAGTGGTTTTCTCCACTCTGCCCCACATTCTGGCATGGAACTCTGAAGGGTCAGAATTCTAAATTTAATGCCATCCTTATAGGTCATTATAAAAGTATATTTATCGAGGTAAGAAGACAGTACATATTTTAATCAACAGTTTGATGGCTTGACTTAAATATTTAGATATATGGTATGTGGGCCTCCATATACACTCTCACTCCAGGCCTGAAAATTATAGACTTTGGCCTATGTTGTTGAACATGCTGACATTAGTATCAGATATATTTATTTTTGCAGATGGAACCCTGAGAAGTAGGGTCAGGCCTGCACTGCTGTATATAATGTCATAACTTTCTTCTTCTCTGGTAACAGACATGGATTTATTTTTTTCATACGAGACTCTAAAAGGAATTCTCTCTATATGTACTCCCATAGTCCTGAGCTCAGTGTTGAGAACCCATGCTAAGTGTTGGTAAACTACTGATCCTCCCTAGTCTCAGTTTCCACACTTTTAAAAGGAGGCCAACACTTACCTCAAAGGCTGCTGTGAGAAAAAGTAAGTAAAATAATAAAGTAAATAAGTAAAATGCTAAGCGTGCTGCCTCACACATAGTAAGCACTTATGTGATTGTTGTTGTTCTATTCCCAGTAAACAGCATCTTACATTTTTATGCATTCTTAACTTCTAGAAAAATATAAATAAGTGCAGAAGCGAAGGGAGAATTTAAGTGTTTTTCTAATGTCAGCTGAATTCTCTCTCCTTTGAAAACGTGGGAGAACATCTAGATGGAGTTCAGTAACTCTTGTATTCAGTTGCAGGAGCTGGTGCTGTGCTTTATTTTGAGTCAAATACAGAATTCCCATTAGTGTTGATGGTAATTACCCCTACAAAACAAAGCATGATGAGTGGAGCCCCTGCTGAGGAATTACTTTAATGACTTTGAACTTTAAGAAAGAAACTCAAAAAGCTACACATGATGACAACCTCAGGGCCTGAATTTCTGGCTGCCTCCCTAACTACTATTTTCAATTGGTGGTTCTGAGTGGGTCACTTCTGGGGCCATGTTGTTCTTTATGACCAAACAGTGGAAAGCACATTCCAGAAAAAGTGCCTCAAATTAGGAACTCAACATTTGATGGTTCATATGGTACAGACTCCTTGCCTACTGTAAAACGCCCCAGATATCAACTCAAAATCCAATCTATATCATAGCCAATCTATAGTAGTGCTGGTATAGCAGCAGTAGTAGAAATTGTAATATAACGTCCACCTTATATTATTATCATTATATATTTCTGATCACCAATCTAAACTGGGATTTCAACTCTAATTAGCATTTTTAGTATGATCTTACTGTGTTCCTGTTATGACATTCTCCTATTCACCATGAAACTATCTTCTCTATTGTTCAGAGTCTTCACTGAACTACGCTGGGAAACAAACCACACAGGTGTGAAAACAAATTTCTAATCTATTAAGTTAAATTATACTAAATAAAACTTTTTATTAAAAATAGAACTATCATATGACCCACCAATCCTTCTTCTGGGTATATGTCCAAAAGAATTGAAAGCAGAGTCTTGAAAAGATATTTGAACATCTATGTTTATAACCACACTATTCACAATAGTCAAGATGTGGAAGCAACCGAAAAGTCAACGGATGGATGAATGGATAAACAAAATGTGGCACGTACATACAAATGGAATATTATTCAGCCTTAAAAAGGAGGGAATCCAGGCTTCCCTGGTGGCACAGTGGTTGAGAGTCCGCCTGCCAATGGAGGGGACACGGGTTCGTGCCCCGGTCCGGGAGGATCCCACATGCCACAGAGCGGCTGAGCCCGTGAGCCATGGCCGCTGGGCCTGTGCGTCTGGAGCCTGTGCTCCGCAACGGGAGAGGCCACAACAGTGAGAGGCCCGCGTACCGCAAAAAAAAAAAAAAAAAAAAAAAGGAGGGAATCCTGTCATATGCTACAGCACGGATAAACCTTGAGGACATTGTGCTAAGTGAAATACGCCAGTCACGAAAAAGCAAATGATGAATTATTCCACTTATATGAGGTATCTAAGGTAGTCCAATTCAGAGAAACAGAAAGTTGAATGGTGGTCACAAGAGGCAGGTGGAAGGGGGAAAAGAGGAATTGTTTAATGGGTATATAGTTTCAGATTTACAAGATGAAAGAGTTCTTGACATCTGCGTCACAACAATATAAATATACATAACACTACTGAATTATACACTTAAAAATGGTTAAGACAGTATTTTTTACATTTTTTATCACAAAAAAAAACCCTTGAAAACAAACAAGCAGAAAAAGAAAAAAGTTTTTTGCTCTGCTTATAGTTGTTCAACAAATATGCTTATATGCTTATTACATTAAACACCCTGCTCAGATTCAGTATTTTGGCAGTATTTATTTAGAAATCAATATTAGAGAGTTGGTAATCTGGTAGTATAATAAAATTTAGAAACACAGCAACATAATTCTGGGTTTTATCGCCTTAAAAATGATATGTGAAGGTAATGCTCTCTATTGCTGGGGAAATCCTGTGTCAGTTTCTCCCTCTTTCCTTTATGCACACTTTAAACATCTTTCTTGATTCCGCAAGGCCAAAGCATTCACAAAAAGCATCAGCTATATAGCAAAACGGACTTTAAACAGCCTGATAGGCATTCCTTGGCCTGAGATCACTTGGACAAATTCTAGGAGGAAAGACAAATTTGGTGTTTACCTATGTACAAAAGCAGATGCATTCCTGAGAAACTGTTTTAAATGCAAAATTCTGAATGGCAAAGCATTTTCTCACTTATATTTAAAAATTGGAAAATTGTGTTTATGGAAAACATTTCCAACCTGAGACATAAGTAGTGTTCTAATTACATCTACACATGCAGTGTTTCAAGAATGCATTTACTCCATTGGCAGAGTTCTTGGCAAAAGGCACAAACTTGGACATTCTGTCAGCAAATATTTTGCCGGTCATAAGATGACTTTGACTGGCAAAACCCCTGGCAGACCTAAAGAGTCACCAGTGAAGCCAAAGACACTCAAAATTCCTTACCTTGGACTTCCTAAACTTTTTTTAAACTGTTGTTGTTTTCTTTTTTCCTTTCTTTTTCTCTCCATCCCCTGAAGATGTCAGAAATCAGGGGTTGGCAAATATTTTCTTAATGGGGCAGACAGTAAATATTTTAGGCTTTGCAAGACATAGTCTCTGTTGCAACTATTCAATTCTGCCCTTGTAGCAGTAAACCTGCCATAAACAATAAGTAAATAAAAGGGCATGGCTGTCTTTCAATAAACCTTTACTTACAAAAACAGGTGGCAGGCTGTATTTGGCCTGTAAAGCTGTAGTTTGCTGACCCCTGTTTTAGGTCACAGTGAGGAATTTGGATTTTATTCTATTGGCAGTATAAACCATTGTGTAGTTTTAAAATAGAGAACCAAAATAATCTTACTTAGGCTTTAAAAATATCACTTTGGTTACTGTACAGAGAATGATGAAAGGGAGTAGCAAAAATGAGAGCAGGAGGCTGGTACAATAGTCCAGGCAATATATGAAGGTGGCTTGAGCTGAAACAGTGGCAGTGAAGGTGAAATGTAGTTGAATTCAGGGCATAGGCCAGGACTGGAGAAACAATTTTGGAGTCAGTAGCATATTGATGGTATTTAAAACCGTAGAACTAGGTGAGATTACCCAGAGAAAAGCTGTAGGTTAAAAGTGTAGATAGAGAAAATAGCCAAAGACTGAACTCTGGGGCACTCTCACGTCTAAATGTGAGGAGGAATAAAATGAATCCCAGGGGTTCCGTAGATGGGTGCCCAGACCATTGTGAAAGAAGGAATGGCAGAGCGCATATGTAAACTGGTGGATTAGTAGATTTGGTGGTAGGAGAAATATAGAAGTTCTTTTCTGATTGCTTCTATATGCTCAGTGAAATTTTAAGTAAAATCACTGTTAGGTCAGAGAGGTAGAAGCAGAATGCTTGAGAAAAAAAGAGGACAAGATATAAAGTGGTCATTGTGAAAAGCAGGGAAGTGCACTTACCAGGGCACTCTTTTACTGTTGGCACTAGTGAATACCCATTTGAAATTTTTTGACATAAATTCTAAAGGAAATCCATGGGCATGGTTGTATAATTTTCTCAAGCATCATTCAGCTGTTCCAGTACAGGAAATGATGAGGTAGATATTTGGGTTTAACCAGAATTGGTTTTTTTGGCTAACTATGATAAATGGAGAGAGGTGCAAGGGGGTGATTCTGTTCTCCACATTTTCCCTCTCTTAAAGACTTCCAGAAATAATATGTTATGAAAAAGTGATTATGTATGATCACTTGATAAGAGTGATGTCCTCACTTACCAATAAGACTTATCAGTAAATATCTATTATTTTACACCAGCTAACTTGCACTCATTGCTCTAAAATTATAAATCATCGTTAAAATAAATATACTCATGCTGCTACTCTCCTGGAGTACCCATACAGACTTGTCCACGTGAGAAATAATGGAATTGCAAATCAACATCTATTAGCTGCTCAACAGAATAACTGCCTATTTCTTTGAGGTAGCTTCCAGGGTGCCCAAAATTAATTTTTGTATACCACATAGGCTACATGTGATGCATATACACACACATATATCTACACACATATATTTAAACAGCTTTACTATATAATTGACATACCATAAACTGCACATATTTAAAGGGTACAATTTTATAAGTTTTGACATGTGTACATGTAAAACCATGATCACAATCAAAATACTGAACATATCCATCGCCTCAAAAGTTTCCTAGTGCGGGCTTCCCTGGTGGCGCAGTGGTTGAGAGTTCGCCTGCCGATGCAGGGGACACGGGTTCGTGCCCCGGTCCGGGAAGATCCTACAGGCCGCGGAGCGGCTGGGCCCGTGAGCCATGGCCGCTGGGCCTGCGCGTCCGGAACCTGTGCTCCGCAGCGGGAGAGGCCACAGCAGTGAGAGGCCCGCGTACCACAAAAAAAAAAAAGTTTCCTAGTGCATCATTGTAATCTCTCTGTTCTATCACTTCCCAAGAAAGCACTGATCTGCTCTGTCACTAGAATTTTATTTAAATGGAATCATATAATTTGTACTTTTTATCTGACTTCTTTCATGCAGCATATTTTGAGGTTCGATTCATGTTGTTGCATGTATCAACAGTTCATTTTTATTGATGAGCAGTATTCTAATACATGGCTATACCACTATTTCTTTATCCATTCATTTCTTGATGGACATTCAGGCTGATTTCAGTTTTTGGTGATTACAAATAAAGCTGCTAAGAACATTTATTTAAAAGCCTATCTATAGACATATCTTTTCTTTTCTCTTGGGGAGATATCTAGGAATGGAATAACTGGGTAGTATGGCAAGTGTATTTCTAACTTGTAAAGAAACTGTCAAACTATCTGCTACAGCAGTTTTACATTCCCACCAGCAGTGTATGAGATTTCTAGTTGTTCCATACTCTTACCACTACTTGATATGGTCAGTCTTTTTTATATTAGAAATGTAAACAGGTGCGTAATGATATCCCATTCTGGTTTTAATTTGCAGTTCCCTAGTGACTAATAATGTTGAGCATTTTGCAGCATTTGACCGTTCGTTAATTTTGTTTGTTAATATCATTATTTATCCACATATTTGCTGGTTATCTTTTTGGTGAAGTGTCTGTTCAAGTCTTCTGTCTGTTTGTTAATTTTGTTGTTTGTTTTCTTATTGTTGAGTTCTGAGAGTCCTTTATATATTCTGAATACAAGTCCTTTACTAGACAAATGATTTGCAAACATTGTCTCCCAGGTTTTGGTTTATTTTTTGCAGTCTTTTGAAGTTTAAAAATTAAGACCAAATTACCAGTTTGTTCTTTGGTGTCATATCTAAGAAATCTTTGACTAACTTAAGATCACAAAGTATTTTTCCTATGTTTTCTTCTAGAAATTTTATAGTTTTACATTGATCCATTTTGAGTTAATTTTTGTATATAATGTGAGGTACGTATCCAAGTTCTTTTACACACACACATAGATAAATATTCAATTTTTCCACTACTATTTGCTGAAAAGGTTATTGTTTCTCCACTCTATTGGTTTGCACCTTTGTGAAAAATCAGTTGCCCATATAAGTGTAGATTTATTTTTGAAATTCCTATTCTGTTCCATTGGTCTATTTGTCTAAATTTATCCAATACAATGCTGTTTTGATTATTGTAGCTTTGTAATAATTCTTGAAATCAGATAATGTTAGCCTTCATCTTTGTTTTTTGGTTTTTTTTTTTCCAAATTGTTTGGTCTATTCTACATACTTTGTATTTCCAAATGAATTTTTGAATCAGTTTGTCAATTCTACAAAAATACAAAAAAAAATCTGCTGGAATTTTGACTGGGATTTTTCTGTTATTGATTTCTAATTTAATTCCATTGTGGTAAGAGAACATGCTTTGTATGAAATGAATTGTTTAAATTTATTGAGATTTATTTGTAACCCAAATACAGTGTATCTTGGTAAATATTCTGCATGCACTTGAAAACAATGTGCATTTTGCTGTTGTTTGATGGAGTCTTTGATAAATGTTAAGTTAAATTTAGTTGTACTATTGTTCAAATCTATAATATTCTTGTAGGTATTTTACCTGTGTTCTAGACTGTAATTAACAATTTCCCTGTTTATTTATTCTTGCAGTTCTATCAGTTTGCTTCATGTATGTCACAGCTCTCTTATTAAGAGAGATAATAATTGATTATGTCCTCTAGGTTAACTGGCCTCTTTATTATTATGAATTGAGCTTCCTTATTCCTGGGAATATCCTTTACTCTGAAATCTACTTTATTATTATAGCCATTCCAGGTTTTTTTTGACTAGTGTTAGCATGGTATATCATTTTCCATCCTTTTCATTAAACATATTTGTGTCTTTATATTTAAAGTGACTTTTTTTAGGCAAAATATTGCTTCATGAGTGAGAGAATGTTCCTTCCTCTTCTATTTATTGGAAGAGTGTGTGAAAACTTGATAGTAATTATTTTTAAATGTTTGGTGGAGTTTACCAGTGAAGCCATTTGGGCCTAGGCTTTTCTTTGTGGGTAGCTTTTAAATTATGAATTCAATCTCTTGTTACACGTCTTTTTAGATTTTCCTTTTCTTTTGGGGTCTATCTCTGTATATAGAATTTCCAGGAATCTTTACCCCTCACGTAAGTTTTCTAATTTGTTAATACAGAGCTGTTCATGGTATTCCCTTATAACCCATTTTATTTTTACAAGGTTGGTAATAATGTCCTCTCATTCATTTCTGATTTTATTAAGTTCAGTCTTCTCTCTTTTTTTTTCAGTCAGTCTAGCTAAAGGTCTGTCAACTTGTCCACCTTTTCAAAGAACCAAATTTTGTTTTCATAATTTTTTCTATTGTTTTTCTGTTCTCTATTTCATTGATTTATGCATTAATCATTATGATTTCCTTCCTTCTGCTTGCTTTGGGTTTAATTTGCTCTTCGTTTTCCAGTATCTTAAGATAGAAAGTTAGATTATTGATCTGAGATATTTCTTCTTTTTTACCATAAGCATTTATAGGTATAAATCCTCTTTTAAGCACTGCCTTAGCTGCATCACATACATTTTGGTATGTTGTATATTTATTTTCATTCATCTCAAAAAATTTTCTAATTTCACTTGTGATTTCTTCTTTTAAACCATTAATTATGTAGGAAAGTTTAATTTCCACATATTAAAAAATTTCCCAAATTCTTTCTGTTATTGATTTCTACTTTTATTTCACTGTATTCAGATGATACTTTGTGTGATTTACATCCTTTTAAATTTACTGAGGTTTGTTTTAAGGCCTAGCACATGGTCTGTCCTGGAGAGTGTGCCATATGCCCTCAAGCAGACTGTATATTCTGCCACTGGAGGTGAAGTATTTTATAGATATCTTTTTGGTCAAGTTGGTTTATAGTGTTGTTCAAGTCTTCTGTTTCCCGTTGATCTTCTGCCTCCTTGTTATAACATACCCAGTGTTGGAAGTAAGATATTGAAGTGTCCAACTATTATTGTTGAATTTTTTTTTTCTCTCTGATCCTGTTACTTTTTGCTTCATGTAATTCCAGGCAAGCAACAGGCTCTTAGCTCCATCTCCTGAACTCAATGTGCCCTCTGGGCTCTGCCGGGGGTACCCCTCCACCACCACAATCTGAAAATTCTGTCAAGATAATAATATGGGGTGATCATAGGGCTTACCTCATTTTTTTCTTGCCTCTGAGGGATCACAGTCAACTCCGTGACATCCAAAATGTTGAAAGCTGTTGTTTCATATGTTGTCTCACTTTCTTGGGTTATTTAGGTGAAAGGGTAAATCTGGCCCCTGTCAGTCTCTCTTGGACAGATTATAAGCTATAGTTTAAGTTAAATTTTTGCTAGATAATACCGTAAAACAGGGGTTAACAAACTTTCTCTTAAAGGGCTGGAGAGTATACTATTAATACACTATTACTATTACTATAACAAGTTTGGTCAACAAGTTTCTGACATAAATACTTAACTCCACCATTGTAGCACAAAAGCAGTCATAAATGAACTGAGTCAGAATGAGTGTTACACCAAAGATATGGCTAGGGAAGGAGGTGGCCAGACTCAGACATAGAGAACAAACCAGTGGTTACCAGTGGGGAGAGGGAAGGGGGGAGGGGAAATGTAGGGAGAGGAGAGTAAGAGGTACAAACTATTAGCTGTAAAACAAGCTACAAGAATATATTGTACAACATGGGGAATGTAGCCAATATTGCACAATAACTATAAATGGATTATAACCTTTAAAAATTGCGAATCACTATATGGTACACCTGTAACTTACATAATATTGTACATCAACTACACTTCAATAAAAACTTTTTTATAAAGCAGCTGTAAATGAGTGAATGTGGCTGAGCCCCAGTAAAACCTTATTTACAAAAACAGGTGGCTGATATCTGGCTATAATTTGCCAACCTCTAACTTAAGATATTACTCTTTGTTCTTTTCCAGACTTCCTTTTATGTGACCCTTCCTCATCTCAGCCAAGTTAGGTAGTTAGTCAATTAAAATTTTTATAAATGGGATAGAAAGAAAAAAGAAACTAAGTTTTTTAAACTGCCAAAATGGGTTATTGAGAATTGAAACTGAAATTTTAAGAGAAGAAATGTGAAGAGTTTATTCCATAATACCAGAAATAGGATAGAAAAAGAGCCAGACAATACATAAATACTCTTGTCATCTTCCCCACCCTACTCTCACCCTTTATCCTCAAGGGAATAGATGATAGTCACTGGAATTGAGGAGATTAGGAAAATGGAGATATCATATTCCCTCGGTCAGGGGTCTAGAAATGATAAAACATAACAAGGACAAAACACACAGAGAAGACAGGAGTGAGCTTTAGGAGGCTCTGATTACAGCCGAGGACCAGCACCAAGGAGACTCCCAAAATTTGTGCCAATATCTACAGACCATAATTTGTGGGGGCACCATTACTATTCTTTTCATATCTGTAGGGTAAGGGACTTATGTTGACAGCCCTGGTATATGACTTGATATGTTATCATTCAATAGGATATTTACCCATCCACAGCCTTTGCTGAGCCTTACCCAGTCTGCTCCATGTGGATATTCCCTCTCTTTAATGGCCAAACACTCTTAAATTGTCACCCCTCAAAACAGCCAATGGGATCCTTTTTACTTGGAAAGGGGTAGTGGTATAAAAAGGGAAGTTCCCAATAAATGTTTTGAGTAAAAATTTAAACTGCTGAAACGAATCTTTTTATATCAAACTATCCCAAATATATCCTCCAAATTTAATGAAAATCTTTTTTTTTTTTTGAATGAAGTAGTACTGGACAGAGACTTAATTGTCTTAATTAGTAGTGTGATCCATAGTTGCTGATTTAAGGATTCAGTTTTCTTAATACTTCAGTGTATTTTATTTTCTGGTTGTCTTAAGGTCTTTGCTATTTGCCTGACTCTGATTCTACTAGTTAGCATTTCCGCCTACACAATTACCATTTAGGCATTCTACAAAAATTTCTGTTCTATGTCAACCACCATAGGTGATGGCACGTTTGGAGCACCATCATTAGCAGAGTAATGAGATTATCAGAGCTGCAAGGGCACAGAAAATCATCACTCCAATTCCACATCTTACAGATGAGGATATTGAGGCCCTGATGAATGAAGCAGCATATCCAGCATCATACATGCAGTCCTCAGGCTAAAATTAGAGGTTTTCTGACCCCCATCCATGTTCTTTCCACAACCCTATGCCACTGGTGATGTCATTTAGTTCAAAAGTTTCCGGTAGAGATTGAAATATGTCTTAATAATTATTTGAGATTCCCTAGGCAGAGGATCCTCCCTTTTAGCACAAAATAATTTTCAAAATAAATATAAAAATAATCAGTGACCAACTGTGACATTCCACTAGCCTATTCAGATGTCACCAAAGACAATACAACTGATGAGAACACTCATCAGGAGTGTGAAGTGTCAGTTCACACTGTGAACTATTATCTCCCGCAACAAGAGCCGGTAGCTTTGTTTCTGGCTGCTGTTCTCTCTGACCAACATTATTTTTCTTCACAGTTAGGTCCCTTAGAATTGATTCCAAAAAACTGAACCACACCTAAGCTGGCCTTAGTAATGAGAGATTTCTAATGAAGAATCAAGGATATTTCCAAAACCCTAGGGCAAGAAATTCAGCTCACACTTTATCAAGAATTCTCTGGAAGCCCATGGTTTCTCACCTCCTCCACTTTGCATGTCTGCCCCCCATTCTTCTGTTCTGTTTGTCTGTGTAAACCAGGTGTGTTCTGTCAGTGCTTGCTCATTAATCTACGGAATCTAAAAATTTCTGCTGAGAAACAGCAGCCTCAGTCCTCTCAAGTCCACATCCTTTACAGGTAAAGTACCTATTCTAAAAAATTTGTGGGAGCATAAAGTTAGTTACTGAAATTTCTAATATAACCAAGTATACAAATAATGCTCACTGTAAAAATTCCTTATATAGGTGTAAAAGTGTAGAATTTAAAAAATGCTTCCAACTCTCTTATATTTACTTCACCTTAATCCCATAGAGGAGGCAGCCAGATGTCACTGACTCCATTTTACAGCTAGAAAAACAAACTCAGAGACTTTAAGTGATTTACCCAAGCAGCAGAGTCAGATCTTGAATCCAGGTTTCTTGGCTTCTAGTCCATTTGCCCTTTCAATACCCACATGCATAGCCACTGGCTTATGAAAGGAAGAAATCGTGGCGATGTTGCGGAGGTGATGACAGAGGCCAAAGAATAGGTGAATTGAGTAGCCACATGACTATTTTAAAACTTGGTTCAGAGTTCTGTCATTCCATAAACTGTTTATTATTCTTGGACCCAACTGTACCTTTTTTTTTTCCCCTGCTCTTCCATGTGAACACACCAAATTATTTTAATCTGTGTTTTCAAATTTTTACTTAACTTTTAACTTCCTGTAGACTGATTCCTTTTCCGATAGTGAACCAGGAGTGACCTGCAAAACTGGCAGAAAATAATGTGGATGATGATAAAAATGACAATAACAATTACCAAAGCCAGTCATCTATAGGATTAGAGTTTCCTTTGAAACTGAGAAACAGCATAAAAAAATGTGAAGAAAAATGTTAAATATCTGCAACTAGATGAAAGAATTCCTTATTCAGTGATTGATATGAAGTCTGAGGAACTAACTCCATGTGTTAAAACAGAACAGAAAACATGAGTACAAAGGTATTATGCAAACAAAGAACAGCATTTCCATGTGTACAAGTTTAACTGGGGCTGAAGTGAGCTCTGGGGCACCTTCCCCAGCACAGACAAGGGAATCTGGGATTCATATCTAAAACATTTTTCACAGTTGGATCATTGTTTACATAAATGTAAGGTGGTAGTTTCCACTAGGGTATCATGCGTCAGAATCCGCTAGTGAATAAAATGGGCACAAATTTTAAATGTTTCCAAGGCATATATAAACAAGCACAATGTTAATATGCAATGATAGCATCAGGCTACATCAAGTAAAGAGGATAATATCTCCATGTAAGATTTCTTCCACCTAGAAGTGTGCCATCTGAGAACACTAAGGATTAAATCTTGAAGAAACAAATGTACCTTCTAAACTTAAAAAAAAAAGTCTATTCATACGGCTCATAGGCCCAGCCTAAAAGAAAACTTGTCTGTAGCATTTTAATTCCAATGGAAACTACAACTGATCCTGCTCACTAAAATGTTCGTTTACATAACTTTAATTAACTATCATAAAATGGATGTGTGCTTTGTGCTCTTTATAAAATGACCACTGCATCAAATAATGTCAATTATTATACTAACAATCAAGAAGGAAAAGAAAGTAATGTCTCTTATCTGGGGAATGAACATTCTTACAGCAACTGCTAGTCTTCCTTTCATTTAAAACTTCTTCCTTAACTCTGCTTAAACTCAATACACATAACTCTCCTGACTCCTGATCACAATTTCATCAAGTCTCTGTTCCTCCATATTCACCTCTCCCTAGGCTGATACACTGGACCATAAGAGTGATGGGAAACAATGGAAGAAACAACCAAACCAGCCTATGAGGATAAAGGAAAAATGTTAGCAACAGAAATCCAGTCCTTTAACCCTGAAACCTCAAGGTTTAGAAGTTGGGGGGAAAAAAAAAGAAACTATGGAAGAATGCAGTGAACTGAACAGGTGAGTAGCAATGAAAGTAAGCATCGCCCTTTCCCTTATTAACCATGAGGATCTCTACTGGGTGCAACCAAGTCACTTAATCTCTTTGGCGGTCAGTTTCCTTATTTGCACAAAGGGAACACTTAACCCCCCCCCCCCTAGTTTAGAGAGCTATTGAAGGAATCAAATGTAAAAGTTTTTTGGAATTTATTTTTCTCGATAAAGCACTTTATAAATATAAAGGGACTTTAAAAAAATTTTATTCTTGTTTATGGCCTATTTTCTAATCCTCATTCTCCTGTTCTAACTTCTCATTAACCCCTTTTTATCTCTCTTCAGTCTGTATTTAACTTTAAAACATGAAAGACTTTTATTACAATTCACACATAGTTGAAAAACCACTTTGGCCTGAGGTAATACTTCAACTCACATAAGTGGCAAGTTCTCCACACGCTTACAAGCTCAATGTCAGATCTCTTCACCCAGGGAATGCTAAGCCCATCTTATTGTGGCCAGTTAAGGGTGGATGGAGTCTTAAAGCCCCTTCTCTTCTGGGTTTGGTTGGTGCTCAAAACCAACTAAAACACCCCGGTACTACATAAACTACAGTCAAATCTGGAAAAAAGTGGAAATAATTATGGTTTTACGGAGTCACTTTAAAAATACAAGCATCTTTTCTATTATTTTCCTTTTCTTTTAAATAACCCAGAAGTAATGAAACTTCCCAGGGATTAATTTGCTCATCTGACCAAATCTGGCTCAACATCCTGACAATGTCTGGTTAAAAGATGTGACCACCACAAACATAGCTTCTCATCCCCAACTCCATGTTTTACTCATTACCTGGCAAAGGTACAAGCCAAAATTCTTGTAAACCTCCTGATTTCCCGCTCATAATTCGGGGAAGTAAACCATGGCCGAGAAACCACATGAAACTCCATTAAATGAATCTAAATAAATGATATTTCTGCAAATGAATCACCACTTACCCAAATTCCATGCACTGCAAAGAGACACAAATGGTCAATAAATACCAGATTCCCAATAACCACAACACACAGATTCAACAGTTGTCAGGGACAACTCCATCTCAACTGGATGTAAAGAGTAAGCAATATCTATGACTCCTGGTCACGGCTACAAACGAGCAGATTAAACAGCAGCCCTTGAGTGTCTGTGTAACAACTGCTTCACAATACAGGGTAAGTTAGGAAAACTGAGTCAGAACATTAAAATGGATGCTGATTTTAGACAGGAGCAAAGAAGAAAAGATTTTAAGGACTGAGCACTGCTTTGAAAGAATACACATAAAGTAACTTAAATTGTACAACATTTTCATGATCACAGTAACACCATTTTCTCGGCAAGATTTACAGCATTGCCCTTTAGTTTTTAAACAACGTTTGTGGAGTTCTTATTGGTTTTAGGGACTGCGCTAAGTGCTTGGGACATAATAAACAACAGAAATATACTTCCTACCCTCACAGGCCAAATCCAATCCACTGGCTTTTTTTCATAAATAAAGTTTTACTAAAACACGATAATTTGATTATGTATTGTCCATGACTGGTTTGCCATGACTATGCTACAATGAAAGAATCAAATAGTTGTGACAGAGAATGTTTGGCCCACAAAGCCTAAGATATTTACTATCTGTCCCTTACAGGAAAAAAAAAAAAATGGCCAACCTCTGATCTAGAGGGATAAATGGACAAGAATACAGGAAATTATAATACTGTTTAATTAGAGCTAGGATGTGGGAATTTTGCAGTTCCATATCAGGATTTGGAGGATCAAGGAAGACTGAGGTAATATTTAAATGGAGACCTTGAAATGAGTAGGTAGCAGCCAGATGATGGGAAGAGAAAAAGTATTCCAAAGGAAGGTCACATGCAAAGGCAGGGAGGCCAGAGAGAATGTCCCATTCAGGGAACTGAAAATACAGTAGGTCAACTTGGCTGGAACAAGGAGAGGGAGGGGAGTAGGGATGAGAGGTGACGGCAAAGAGAAAATCAGGATCCAGATTACAAATGTTCCTCTATATTAGCCTAAGAAGTTTTGAAATTATTCTGACGGTTTACGTCGTGGAATGAATTAATTGAGCTGTAGGAATTTAGTGTTTATAGAAGATTTATGATAAGGCTTATTTCTGACATAGCCACCAGGAAAACAAAAGCAATGAACTTTGAAATTGATATTCATCAGGAAATGCTAACATTCAAATTAATCTAGGCCTTCAACCCCTACCAACCCATGGCTCTGGGAATTAAGTGCCTGTGACAGCATAAAACTGAAATTTCCTGTAACTCTTAACACAATGCTTCAACTCCAGTTTGTGCTGACAGTATAACCAAGGCACATCTGAAAAGATAGCCAGTGAAGGTGCTGAAAGAGGACTCCAACCTGCCCTGCCTGAAAACTGAGGCAGCTAAGGCAACTTAGGTTTGATATCTGCCCTTTCCATAAAATGCCTATATAATCACCCATGGTTTTCACCCTCTCATTGGCTGCTCCATCTCAGTCTTACTTCCTTGTCTTCCCTCTTGTCCTAGACCTCTTAATGTTGGAGTCCCTAGCACTCAGTCTTTAGCCCTATTCTCTACCTACACTAACTCATTTAGTGAATGAATCCAGTCTTATTGCTTTAAATATCACTCAGAAACTAATGTTTCCCAAATGTTCTCCTGAACTTCAGTCTTGTGCATCCTCTTGCCTATTTGATATGCCTACTTCGGTGTCCAGTAGATATCACAAACTCAATACATCCCTCACCAAACTTCCTCCTCTCAAAACTACTCAACCTGCAATCTTTTCCATTTTATTTGATAGTAACTACATCACGTCCATGATTCAGATCAAACATGTTGAGGTCATCCATGACTCCTCTCTTTTTCTCACACCCCTCATCCAATCTGTCAGGAAATCCTCTTGGTTCTGACATTAATATATATACAAAATTTAACCTTTCTCTTCACCTCCACAGTTGCCACCCACCACCATTATCTCTCACCTAGACTACTGAAATAGCTTCCTAACTGTTCTGCCTGATTCAATCGTTTTCCCTTCAAGTCTATTCTCAACACAGGAGTTAGAGTGATTCATTTAAAATAGAAGTCAAAATGTAATTTTCTTCTGTTCATAACTTTGTACTGACTTCCCATCTCACCGAAATGGCTATGCTCTCCCCATTCCTGGTCCCCATTACATCTCCACTCTTTAACTCCTACAATTCTCCCCCTCATTCACTGCATCATAGACCTACTGATCCTTTTGCCGTTTCTCAAATATACCAGGGATAAACCAGGGATGCTCCTGCCTTTGGGTTTATGTACTGGCTGCTTATTCTACCTGATATGCTATTACCCCCAGATAATCACACGGCCAATTACTTCATAGCAGATTGGATAATTGACCTCAATTCTCTATCCTTCCCTACATCCACACTCTTGCCTCATCATGGGTATAGTATACTTCCCTGTCCCTTGACCTTAGGCTTGGTCATTTGACTTCCTTTGCCAAAGGTAAATGGGCAGAAGCAACAGTGAGCCAATATGACATTAGTCCTGAAGAAGATTGCTCCTTGAATTTTCATCACTTTGAAAAGTCTTTCCCCTACCTGACTGTATTATTTAGGTTATGTCCTAGAGTGAACATACATGGAAGAGAACTACTCTAGCCAACCTACCAACCATTGAGCAAGAATAAATGATTGCTCTTTTAAACCAGGGATTGGCAAACTTTTCCTATAAAGGGCCAGATAGTAAATATTTTAGGCTTTGGAGACTATATAGTCTCTGTTGTAACTATTCAACAACACTAGCTTGAAAGCAGCCATAGACAATATGCAAATGAACATGGAACATGTCTGTGTTCCAATAGAACTTATTTACATAAATAGGCTGGGGTGAAATAGGATCGGAACTGGCTCTGACTCCAAAACCCTCTCACTGTCTATTAAATCACCATAATATCATTTAATTTCATTAAGGCCAGGGGTCTAGGGAAACTCATGATATTTTATTTAAAAAATGAAAGCAACAATGATCAGTGGATATTGATGAAATATACATCTATCTGGTTCAACTTTTACTTCATCTTTTTTTTTTTTGACTGACAATCTTATAAGGATCATCCAACCACTTTATATCTTGGTATATCATTGCTGATTTTGCCAAATTCTCCTTAATTGAATAAGGACTTCTGACCTGCTTTGTACCCATGTTCCTGACTTAGTCTATGCTTGCCTTGAAGCTATTAGACGAAGCTTCCTAAAGTTAATCCAACATCCCTAAGTTCCAGCTGGCATTTGGACTTTCTTGGTCTGCTACTCCACTTGACTTTGCATTTGAATTACCTCAGTATGTACTAGGTCACTGACAGTGCTCAAGAGCCACATTTCTCTTTAAAGTCCCACTGTCTCTCTAGCCCAGACTTAGAAAGTATACAATGAGCTATTGATCTCTCAATATTTTATGAGTGTTCACTTTCACAAGTTAGAATCACTAACACTGCCAGTTGATGTTAGTTCTCATCCCTCCTCCTTTGTAGTAAACTAGAAATTATAAATTTCAGCTTCCAGAAAACAGAATTTTGGAATCATATTTTTATTCCTTGTAGGATTTCAAGTGTACCCTACAGAGGCCTTTTTATATCATTCATGCCTAGAGGCTATCAATGCCCTTCAATGAAAGCCTATACTATGAAGTCAAATTAGACCAGCCTTTAGATACTGGTTTCACTACGAAATAATTGTGTATATTTGGACAAGTTACATAATGCCCTCAGTTTCTTTACCTCTAAAGTATTTTACTGAAATTTCACTTCATAGTGTTTGTTTGGAAGGTTAAATGAGATAATTAATGGGTGCCTTGATAACATTTTTTAGAGATGTGTGTGTGTGTGTGTGTGTGTGTATATATATATATATATATATATAAAAAATACCTTCCCCCCCCCCACTGCATTTTCCTCTTTTATTTACTTTCTGGAAAGTTGATAATCACCTCCAAGCCTATTACTACAGAGAGAGATGTGTTGGGGGAGAAAAATAGAAAGATCCTATAAGGATGACTGGCTTTTGCTTTTAAAAAAAAAACAAACAGTTTAGGGGAATGGATTCATGAGCACAAAATATCTTGAAGATATATAAAAGCAAATGTTTTTTAGCATAGAATGTAAGGATTCCCATGTGCAAGGGAAGGAGATATGAGGAAAAAGTATCTGGATCTCAAAATCAAACAGGACGTATACCTTGCTTCTGGCAGTACCAGGGCTTTGGCAAGATCCCAAGAAATTACATATGCCTGGCATGTCAGGTTTATGAAAGATTATAATGAGAGGAAAATCTAGGCAGGTAGCTTGGGGTCAGATTTTGCCACTTTACAGAGTTTGTACTTTGTTTAACAGAGAGTGACAAGTTTTAAGATGAGGTGAGACTTCGTTCAACAGCTATTTTAGGAAGATTAATCTGAGGTAAGTCATAATTGAAGGACAGAGAAAACTGAAGGAGAGAGAAACTGGTGGCAAAGAAAGACTGGAAGGAAAGATAGGAGTTAAGGCTTACTGTAATAGCCAGAGCCTGCGGGGATAAAATATTAAACTTGTATTGTTTGAACCTCCCAATTCCTGGACTTTAAAGGTTGGGTGAAGAAAGCACTTTGGCCAAGATTTCAAGATGCTCTTGGCCTTGCCAGATAGAATTACAGCCACCTGTGAGCTAAACCAGAGCTTGAAACACAAATGTGCTACAAATCCCATTTAACCTGGCCTCAGTATCCTAGATGTATTATAGAATGGATCTTTTGTCTTCTTTTCAGCAATTCACTTATGATAACCTCAGGTCTAAGAGGTAGGAAATCAGATGCTACTAAAAGGGTCAGTCTGTGAGAGGACTGAGTAGCTCACTGATTGTAATGGCTCCAGAATCAGGCTTCCTGCATTCTTAAAAGCAAAGGGTGTGTGTGGTGGTTTTTTTTACACAGCACTCCAGGATCTTTTTACCTATTTGAAAAGTCATTATTGCCATTAAAATACAAACTGTACTTTTATTGGCATTAAACAACATATATTAAAAAGCTTTGACAGTTGACAGTTAGGATTAGAGAAGCTCTTTCACAGCTCTTGGAGCTGTTTTCTCTCACCAACAAGAAAGTCAGAATCCCTCTGATTACAATAAAGTATTAACAAAATACCGACTCTGCCTAAAAATTTAGTAACTATTGAATATAGAAATAAATGTCACATGATTGGTTATCCAGTAACTACAGAAAGTAGCTCTGGCCTAAAGATTACTTACCTAAGCTCCATCTTGCCTTAGAGTGGAATCTAGAGAGAGGATTAAATCTCAAATCTCAAATCTCAAATCTTCTGAGAGCCCACTATGTTCCGAGTACTTTGCTAGGTCCTTAGCATGCATTATTTCACTCAAACCATATAACAACTCGATAAGCTAAATATTACTACGTTTATTTTACAAAGGAGAAAATAGAGCCTCAGAGAAGTAAGATCACATGACAAAAATAAATACATAAAAATGTATTGATGCTGGGATTTTACTCCAAGATTGTTTCTCAACTTCTAGAAAAGATAGTATAGAGATTCAGGAGAAGATGGCGGAAGAGTAGGACGCAGAGGTCACCTTCCTCCCCACAGATACATCAGAAATACATCTACACGTGGAACTGTTCCTATAGAACACCTACTGAACGCTGGCATAAGACCTCAGACCTCCCAAAAGGCAAGAAACTCCCCCACGTACCTGGGTAGGGCAAAAGAAAAAAGAAAAAACAGAGACAAAAGAAAAGGGACAGGACCTGCACTAGTGGGAGGGAGCTGGGAAGGAGGAAAGGTTTCCATACACTAGAAGGCCCTTCGCGGGCGGAGACTGCGGGTGGCAGAGGGGGGAAGCTTCGAAGCCGCGGAGGAGAGCGCAGCCACAGGGGTGCGGAGGGCAAAGCAGAGAGATTCCGGCACAGAGGATCGGTGCCGACCAGCACTCACCAACCCGAGAGGCTTGCCTGCTCACCCGCCAGGATGGGCGGGGGTTGGGAGCTGGGGCTCCGGCTTCGGAACTTAGATCCCAGGGAGAGGACTGGGGTTGGCGGCGTGAACACACCCTGAAGGGGCTAGTGCGCCACGGCTAGCCGGGAGGGAGTCCGGGAGAAAGTCTCGAGCTGCCGAAGAGGCAAGAGACTTTTTCTTGCCTCTTTGTTTCCTGGTGCGCGAGGAGAGGGGATTAAGAGTGCTGCTTAAAGGAGCTCCAGAGACGGGCGCGAGCCGCGGCTATCAGCGCGGACTCCAGAGACTGACAATGAGACGCTAAGGCGGCTGCTGCCGCCACCAAAAAGCCTTTGTGCAAGCACAGGTCACTATCCCCACATCCCCTCCCAGGAGCCTGTGCAGCCTGCCACTGCCAGGGTCCCGTGATCCAGGGACAACTTCCCTGGGAGAACGCACGGCCTGCCTCAGGCTGGTGCAACGTCACGCGGGCCTCTGCCGATGCAGGTTCGCCCCGCATCTGTACCCCTCCCTCCCCTTGGCCTGAGTGAGCCAGAGCCCCCGAATCAGCGGCTCCTTTAATCTCGTCCTATCTGAGCGAAGAACAGATGCCCTCAGGCGACCTACACGCAGAGGCGGGGCAAAATCCAAAGCTGAACCCCGGGAGCTGTGCGAACAAAGAAGAGAAAGGGAAAACTCTCCCAGCAGCCTCAGAAGCAGCGGATTAAAGCGCCACAATCAACCTGATGTACCCTGCATCTGTGGAAGACCCGAATAGACAACGAATGATCCCAAATTGAGGAGGTGGGCTTTGAGAGCAAGATAGATTATTTTTTCCCTTTTCCTCTTTTTGTGAGTGTGTATGTTTCTGTGTGAGATTTTGTCTGTATAGCTTTGCATTCACCATTTGTCCTAGGGTTCTGTCTGTCCGTTTTTTTGTTTGTTTTTGTTTGTTTGTTCTGTTTGTTTTTTACTTTTTAAAATTTTTTTCTTAATAATTATTTTTTTATTTTAATGACTTTATTTTATCTTACTTTCTTTTATTTTATCCTCTTTTTTCCTGTCTTTCTTTCTTTCTATTTTTTCTCCCTTTTATTCTGAGCTGTGTGGAGGACAGTCTATTGGTGCTCCAGCCAGGCATCAGGGCTATGCCACTGAGGTGGGAGAGCCAAACTCATTACATTGGTCCACAAGAGACCTCCCAGCTCCACGTGATATCAAACAGTGAAAATCTCCCAGAGATCTCCAACTCAACACCAAAACCCAGCTTCACTCAATGACCAACAAGCTGCAGTGCTGCCAAACCCTATGCCAAACAACTAGCAAGACAGGAACACAATGCCACCCATTAGCAGAGAGGCTGACTAAAATCATAATAAGGCCACATACACCCCAAAACACACCACCAGACGTGGACCTGCCCACCAGAAAGACAAGATCCAGCCTCATCCACCAAAACACAGGCACTAGTCCCCTCCACCAGGAAACCTACACAACCCACTGAACCAACCTTAGCTTCTGGGGACAGACACCAAAAACAATGGGAACTATGAACCTGCAGCCTGCGAAAAGGAGACCACAAACACAGTAATATAAGCAAAATGAAAAGAAAAAAAGACACAGCAGATGAAGGAGCAATGTAAAAACCCACCAGACCTAACAAATGAAGAAGAAATAGGCAGTCTACCTGAAAAATAATTCAGAATAATGATAGGAAAGATGATCCAAAAACTTGGAAACAGAATAGAGAAAATGCAAGAAACATTTGACAAGGTCCTAGAAGAACTAAAGAGGAAACAAGCAATGATGAACAACACAATAAATGAAATTAAAAATACTCTAGAAGGGATCAATAGCAAATAACTGAAACAGAAAAACGGATAAGTGACCTGGAAGATAAAATACTGAAATAACTACTGCAGAGCAGAATAAACAAAAAAGAATGTAAAGAACTGAGGACAGTCTCAGAGACCTCTGGGACAACATTAAACGCACCAACATTCGAACTACAGGTGTCCCAGAAGAAGAAGAGAAAAAGAAAGGGACTGAGAAAATATTTGAAGAGATGATAGATGAAAATTTCCCTAATATGGGAAAGGAAATAGTTAATCAAGTCCAGGAAGCACAGAGAGTCCCATACAGGATAAACCTAAGGAGAAACACGCCAAGACACATATTAATCAAACTATCAAATATTAAATACAAAGAAAACATATTAAAAGCAGCAAGGAAAAAACAACAAATAACACACAAAGGAATCCCCATACGGTTAACAGCTGATCTTTTAGCAGAAACTCTACAAGCCAGAAGGGAGTAGCAGGACATATTTAAAGTGATGAAAGAGAAACACCTACAACCAAGATTACTCTACCCAGCAAGGATCTCATTTAGATTTGAGGGAGAAATTAAAACCTTTACAGAAAGCAAAAGCTGAGACATTTCAGCTCCACCAAACCAGCTTTACAACAAACGCCAAAGGAACTTCTCTAGGCAAGAAATACAAGAGAAGGAACAGACCTACAATAACAAACCCAAAACAATTAAGAAAATGGGAATAGGAACATACATATCGATAATTACCTTAAATGTAAATGGATTAAATGCTCCCACACAGACTGGCTGAATGGATACAAAAACAAGACCCATATATATGCTGTCTACAAGAGACCAACTTCAGACCTAGGGACACATACAGACTGAAAGTGAGGAGATGGAAACAGATATTCCAAGAAAATGGAAATCAGAAGAAAGCTGCAGTAGCAATTCTCATATCAGACAAAATAGACTTTAAAATAAAGACTATTAGAAGAGACAAAGAAGGACACTATATAAAGATCAAGGGATCGATCCAAGAAGAAGATATAACAATTGTAAATAATTCTGCACCCAACATAGGAGTACCTCAATACATAAGGCAAATACTAACAGCCATAAAAGGGGAAATCGACAGTAACACATTTGTAGAAGGGGACTGTCACACCCCACTTTCACCAATGGAAAGATTATCCAAAATGAAAATAAATAAGGAAACACAAGCTTTAAATGATACATGAAACAAGATGGACTTAATTGATATTTATAGGACATTCCATCCAAAAAAAACAGAATACACATTTTTCTCAAGTGCTCATGGAACATTCCCCAGGATAGATCATATCTTGGGTCACAAATCTAGCCTTGGTAAATTTAAGAAAATTGAAATCATATCAAGTATCTTTTCCAATCACAATGCTATGAGACTAGATATCAATTACAGGAAAAAATCTGTAAGAAATACAAACACATGGAAGCTAAACAACACACTACTTAATAACCAAGAGATCACTGAAAAAATCAAAGAGGAAGTCAAAACATACCTAGAAACGAATGAAAATGAAAATACGATGACCCAAAACCTATGGGATGCAGCAAAAGCAGTTCTAAGAGGGAAGTTTATACCAATACAATCCTACCTTAAGAAACAAAAAACATTTCAAATAAACAACCTAACCTTACACTTAAAGCAATTAGAGAAAGAAGAACCAAAAACCCCCAAAGTTAGCAGAAGGAAAGAAGTCATAAAGATCAGATAAGAAATAAATGAAAAAGAAATGAAGGAAATGATAGCAAAGATCAACAAAACTAAAAGCTGGTTCTTTGAGAAGATAAACAAAATTGATAAACCATTAGCCAGACTCATCAAGAAAAAAGGGAGAAGACTCAAATCAATAGAATTAGAAATGAAAAAGGAGAAGGAACAACTGACACTGCAGAAATACAAAGGATCATGAGAGATTACTACAAGCAACTATATGCCAATAAAATGGACAACCTGGAAGAAATGGACAAATTCTTAGAAATGAACAACCTGCCGAGACTGAACTAGGAAGAAATAGAAAATATGAACAGACCAACCACAAGCACTGAAATTGAAACTGTGATTAAAAATCTTCCAGCAAACAAAAGCCCAGGACCAGACGGCTTCACAGGCGAATTCTATCACACATTTGGAGAAGAGCTAACACCTATCCTTCTCAAACTCTTCCCAAATATAGCAGAAGGAGGAACACTCCCAAACTCATTCTACGAGTCCACCAGCACTCTGATACCAAAACCAGACAAAGATGTTACAAAGAAAGAAAACTACAGGCCACTATCACTGATGAACACAGATGCAAAAATCCTCAACAAAATTCTAGCAAACAGAATCCAACAGCACATTCAAAGGATCATATACTCTGATCAAGTGGGGTTTATCCCAAAATGCAAGAATTCTTCAATATACGCAAATCAATCAACGTGATGCACCATATTAACAAATTGCAGGAGAAAAACCATATGATCATCTCAATAGATGCAGAGAAATCTTTTGACAAAATTCAACACCCATTTATGATAAAAACCCTGCAGAAAGTAGGCATAAAGGGAAATTTCCTCAACATAATAAAGTCCATATATGACAAACTCACAGCCAGCATCGTACTCAATGCTGAAAAACTGAAACCATTTCCACTAAGATCAGGAACAAGACATGGCTGCCCACTCTCACCACTATTATTCATCACAGTTTTGGAAGTTTTAGCCACAGCAATCAGAGAAGAAAAAGAAATAAAACGAATCCAAATCGGAAAAGAAGAAATAAAGCTGTCACTGTTTGCAGATGACATGATACTATACATAGAGAATCCTAAAGATGCTACCAGAAAACTACTAGAGCTAATCATTGAATTGGGTAAAGTAGCAGGATACAAAATTAATGCACAGAAATCTCTAGCATTCTTATACACGAATGATGAAAAATCTGAAAGTGAAAACAAGAAAACACTCCCATTTACCACTGCAACAAAAAGAATAAAATATCTAGGAATAAACCTACCTAAGGAGACAAAAGACCTGTATGCAGAAAATTATAAGACACTGATGAAAGAAATTAAAGATGATACAAATAGATGGAGAGGTATACCATGTTCTTGGATTGGAAGAATCAACATTATGAAAATGACTCTACCACCCAAAGGAATCTACAGATTCAATGCAACCCCTATCAAACTACCACTGGCATTTTTCACAGAACTAGAACAAAAAATTTCACAATTTGTATGGAAACACAAAAGACCCTAAATAGCCAAAGCAATCTTGAGAAAGAAAAACGGAGCTGGAGGAATCAGGCTCCCTGACTTCAGACTATACTACAAAGCTACAGTAATCAAGACAGTATGGAACTGGCACAAAAACAGAAATATAGATCAATGGAACAGGATAGAAAGCCCAGAGATAAGCCCACACACATATGGTCACCTTATCTTTGATAAAGGAGGTAAGAATACACAGTGGAGAAAAGACAGCCTCTTCAATAAGTGGTGCTGGGATAACTGGACAGCTACATGTAAAAGTATGAAATTAGAACACTCTCTAACACCATACACAAAAATAAACTCAAAATGGATTAAAGACCTAAATGTAAGGCCAGACACTATCAAACTCTTAGAGGAAAACATAGGCAGAACACTCTATGACATAAATCACAGCAAGATCCTTCTTGACCCACCTCCTAGAGAAATGGAAATAAAAACAAAAATAAACAAATGGGACCTAGTGAAACTTAAAAGCTTTTGCACAGCAAAGGAAACCATAAACAAGACCAAAAGACAACCCTCAGAATGGGAGAAAATATTTACAAATGAAGCAACTGACAAAGGATTAATCTCCAAAATATACAAGCAGCTCGTGCAGCTTAATAACAACAACAAAAAAAAAACCCAATCCAAAAATGGGCAGAAGACTTAAACAGACATTTCTCCCAGGGAGATATACAGATTGCCAACAAACACATGAAAGAATGCTCAACATCATTAATCATTAGAGAAATGCAAACCAAAACTACAATGAGATATCATCTCATACCAGTCAGAATGGCCATCATCAAAAAATCTACAAACAGTAAATGCTGGAGAGGGTGTGGAGAAAAGGGAACACTCTTGCACTGTTGGTGGGAATGTAAATTGATACAGCCACTATGGAGTACAGTATGGACGTTCCTTAAAAAACTACAAATAGAAGTACCATATGACCCAGCAATCCCACTACTGGGCATATACCCTGAGAAAACCATAATCCAAAAAGAATCATGTACCAAAATGTTCATTGCAGCTGTATTTACAATAGCCAGGACATGGAAGCAACTTAAGCGTCCATCAACAGATGAATGGATAAAGAAGATGTGGCACATATATTGGAATATTGGAATTTACATGGAATATTACTCAGCCATAAAAAGAAACGAAATTGAGTTATTTGTAGTGAGGTGGATGGACCTAGAGTCTGTCATACAGAGTGAAGTAAGTCAGAAAGAGAAAAACTAATACCGTATGCTAACACATATATATGGAATCTAAGAAAAAAAAAAAAGGTCATGAAGAACATAGGGGTAAGATAGGAATAAAGATGCAGACCTACTAGAGCATGGACTTGAGGATATGAGGAGGGGGAAGGGTAAGCTGTGACAAAGTGAGAGAGTGTCATGGACATATATACACTAACAGATGTAAAATAGATAGCTAGTGGGAAGTAGCCGCATAGCACAGGGAGATCAGCTAGGTGGTTTGTGACCACCTAGAGGGGTGGGATAAGGAGGGTGGGAGGGAGGGAGATGCAAGAGGGAAGAGATATGGGAACATATATATATATATGTATAACTGATTCACTTTGTTATAAAGCATAAACTAACACGACATTGTAAAGCAATTATACTCCAATAAAGATGTTAAAAAAAAAAGATAGTATAGAAAAGTATATGACTAATTCCCAGATGAAATATATAAGAACTATTGATTAGCATTAAGAGGAAAAAAAGGAAGAAAGGCACTTCCAACAAGTAAGGTACTTTATATGTGCTACCTCATTAGTATTAGTCCCTTTTTGTAGATGTGGAAATTAGAGAGCTGGAACTGAACTCCATCTTTGTGACTCCAAAACTCCTGCTGTCTCCTACTGCAAAGAATCAGAATGCTAGAATAAAAAGAAACCCTATCTCACCCAAAATATTCATTTAATAGATAAGTGAGTAGAGGCCAATAGGCTAAGTGATTTGTCCAAAGGCAAACAAGTTGTCCATAATCAAGAGTTCTGTGTCTTCTCCTGAGGTTCTTACCAAGCACCCAGGTCCACTGTTCTCCTAAATTATGAGGATTGTCCCTCAAAGTCTATCCCTGTTGAACTTTCACTAAGGGTTCTGTCATTCTCAGGAGTACTCCTTTGCTACTCTAAATGTCTTTCACTATATCTTTCCTCTCAACCTCTCTAGAACAATGATTCCTAACTCTGGGTTTTTAATCCTCAATTTTGTTAAAGCTGCTCCTGTTCCGTTCTTCCCCATTTCTATACATCCAGGTGCCTCCATCCACCTGGTTCTTCATGATAGAAAGTGTAAGCCATTCTTAATAACTCATTCACAGTCTCCCCAGTCCACCCCATGGTCAATCTCTACTGCCTTCATAATACATGTCCACTTCATTTTGTCTCCACTGCCCTGCCATTAATCTGGTCCAAATCACCATCATCTCTCACCAAGCCCTATGCAGTAACCTCCTGATAGATATCCCCCACTGAACAGCCCATCTCTTTTCACTTTTGTTCTCTTGCATTCTATTCTTCACACAACCAGAAGTCAGAGTATCTATTAAAGATACTAAGCTTATTTTTAGATCTCTTTGAACCTTTCAATGACTTCCAGTGAACTTAAGATCAATCTTTAAAATTGTAACATGGCCCTCAGGTGCCTGTATAATCCACCTGAATCTACCTCTCAGTTTTGCCTTGTACCACTCTCTCCATCACGATACTTCAAACACATTGACTATCTCTCATTCCTGACACCTTCAGCTCATCCTTCCAGTATTTTACCAGTTTAACTGTAATTTCCAGAGATGTTTTTCCTTTTCTCTCAGTCTAAGCTGGGTGTCCCTTTAATTTTTAGTCCTAGAAACGTGTATTTTTCCTTCGTTGCACTTATCAATTTCTAAATACCTGCCTATTTTTGTGGTTAATTGTTTGCCGTTTGTCTCCCTCTCTAAAGACCATAAAGGCAAGGACTGAGTCTATTTTGTTCTCTGATAAATCTTCTGCCTTATCAAAGTGCCTGATACGTAGTAGAAGCTCATGAATGTCTGGTGAAAAGATGAATGACTAAACAGTCAAGAATAACCCAATTATTTTAAGGCTTATAGTGGAACTCTCTCAAAAATAGAATTTATTTAAATTCATTTATTTTAATTTTTTAAAAAATCAAAGTTTTTTGGGCTTCCTTGATGGCGCAGTGGTTGAGAGTCCGCCTGCTGGTGCAGGGGACACGAGTTCGTGCCCCGGTCTGGGGAGATCCCGCATGCCGCAGAGCGGCTGGGCCTGTGGGCCATGGCCGCTGGGCCTGCGCGTCCAGAGCCTGTGCTCCGCAACGGGAGAGGCTGCGGCAGTGAGGGGCCTGCGTACCGGAAAAAAAAAAAAAAAAAAATCAAAGTTTTTATATCACACTGATAGTGGCAGGGAGAGAATGAAAGAAGAATGAAGAAATACATGTATAGATAGAGATTAACACAACATATAGACACCAAATGTTAGAGAATTAATTTCTACTATGTTTTATTTCCTGAAAAGTATTTAATGGATGACCACTTTCTCTGCTCATTCAAAATTCAGTTTCTTTTAAAACAACGAAAAGTAAAAAATATCTGGCCTTAATCAATTTCCCCCCAATCTTACTGTTCCTTGATTAAAACTGGTCCTGGAGATGATCAAACGTCCACAGAGTAAGTGTAAAAGGATTCCTGGTTTATAAAGGATTCTTGGCTTGCGTGAATAAGGGCAGATGTAGTAACCTACTCAGAACAAAGGATATATATATATATACTCACACACACACACACACACAAGATACGACATCAGACTGATTTTATATACATATAGCAGAATGTACTGATTCATCAAAATTCATCCACCTAAGAAAGACACGACGGTAAAGAAATTAGAAGTTCTGGTCAAGCATTTATTGACTGACAGAACTCATTATTCAGTTGTGTGCTGATGGAATATCCCTGACAAAACTGCCTGATAAAATTTTTTCTGCTAGTTTCCTGTCAAAGAATTGCTCATGCTGGGCACACTAAACAGAATAATCATGAAATTCAGATAATTCAAGAAAAATCATATATGCATGTATGTATATATCTATATATATATCCACACATGTACACATAAACATATATTTATATGTCAATGCTACTAAAACAAAAGGAATTGTTTAGCATCTTGAATTACACACAAATTCTTCATGTAATTTTCCCTGTATGAATACAGCCACTATAGCATATATTCGCTCAAATAAATTCTACTTAAAGAATACAACTCAATTTTCACTACAATGTTGACAGCTTTCCAACTAATAGACTAGTTCTCAATCAACCCTTCTACCTAACTTCCTTAAATCTTTTGTGGAATGAGGCAGAGTAAAAGTATTTAAATAAATAAAATAACCTGCTAACTTTATCTTGCTTTATAAATGTTATAAATGGGGTCTCCACTAAAATGCATAAATCATTCTCCCTTGTGAGTCCAAACTAGGCTTCTGTTTACCAGATGGAAGTAAAAAGTGACAGTACATGCAAAATGTGCTCCAAATCCTGCTGTCAAGGCTTTCATAAAGTGATATGTCTCTAAACATCCCACCATAGTCCAGATGTGTTGGGCTTGATCTTAAAAAAACAAAATAAAATAAAACACCCATAGGTACAGGCAGGAATTTGTTCCAACTTCTTCATGAATGCTGCTTGAAACTTCTTAATGAGAGTTAAAATAAAAGGCAGTACAGACCACAGAGTCTAGAGAACATCATCAGGACCTGCCTGATGCTTGAAAATGACAGGTATTCCAAGCTCAATCATTGTGCTCTGGAAGTTTGGTTAAAGGAAATGTGTCTCCATTAGGTTACAGGACATCTCCTGGCCAGTAGAGGGCAAGATCAAGAAAACCAGATTGATTTTCCTTTACACTAATCATTAACAAAGTACTTTCACATACCTTCTGCTATAGTTTGAATGTTTGAGTCTCCCCAAAATTCCTATGTTGAAAACCTAATCCCAAAGTGATGGCATTAGGAGGTAGGACCTTTGGGAGGCTCCACCCTCATGAATGGAATTTAATGCTCTCATAAAAGAGGGCCAAAAGAGTCATCTAGTCCCTTCCCCTACCTGAGGGTACAATGAGAAGTCTGAATCCGGAAGAAGGCTCTCACCTGACCATGCTGGCACTCTGATCCCAGACTTCCAGCCTCCAGATCTGTGAGAAACTACTGTTGTTTATAAGCTACCTAGTTTGTGGTATCTTGTTATAGCACCTCAAATGGACTAAGACACCTCCCTATATCTAATTCTTACTCCAACTCTGTGATATAGGTATTATGGCTCCCATTTTGCAGATGAGGAAAATAAGACCCTGAAAACTTAGATCACTTGCCCAGTGCCATCACTACTGCTAACTGACAGAGCCAACTTTTATATCCAGTTCTTCACACAACAAATTTAGTTTTCCCACAATATCACCAGCAAGTTCTATCTACCAAGCTTAAGCTCCAAAAGGATCCTCGAATTTGCCTTTGCTCACACAGATCACATTTCTCAGTCCAGATCAAGTTCAAACACCGCTACTTAGAAAGAGAACACAGTAGCGTGAGTGTGAGTGGTGGACAGCATGGTGCCTCATAACTAATTGAACTGTCCTTTGTAGCATCTCCAGCCTTGAGACACACTGCCAGAATGGGAATGTTGTCTTGAATAAATGAATGTTCTCTCCTGAGCCCTTCAGGCAGATTAGAATTTTGTTTCATTTTGTTGAATTCTCTTTAATTGTTTGACTCTCATAGCACTGTTCTCTTTTAGCTCTTTTCTCTATTAAAATCTAACCTGTTGTCTTAAGAAACAGCTCAGTTAAGACAAAATAAAACTAAAATACACATTTCAGCTAATAGTGATCTATATTATTTTATTCTAAAGTCACACTCTTTAGTTCAATCTATCCTTTAGGATTCAGGTGCAATCTCATATCTTTCACAAAACCTTTTTCTCCATAACTGATTTTTCAAGGATTAAGGACAAAAAGCCCATCTCTGCTTGGTAAGAGTGTAAACCTTTGTATCAATGGGAAAATACATGTCTCTTGGTTACATAAGAGAAAAGATTCATTCCTCATTAAATCTTCTAACATATCTTGTATTATATCATTACGTTTATATTAAGCAAATTATCCAAAGCTTAAAAATAAAGCAAAAAGAAGACCATGTGTTCTTTCAAGCGGTCAAACACTGTGAAGTTTCATGTTATTTTACATATTTCTTAATCCAGTAAAACTTCAAATGACTTCTGTCTAGGGTAAAAAGTAAATCCAAGGATCATAGGTATGCTGTCTAGGACATTAACCAGTTTTAGATATGACTGGGCAATCTTATTCCAACATTCTTTCATCAATGCCTATAAGTACTCAATTCTTCAAATGCTCTTTGAATTGGTTTTATTTTCCTGCTGACTCCCTTATTAATGAGTTAAATCTTTACATATACATATATATATATACTATATTTGTATGAAAATTATGTTTTTGAACTTTTTTGAAAATTATATGAGTATTTACTATGTACTGTGTGCTTTTTTCTGATTTCTTACTGAATTCCCAAAACAATCATGTGAAATAGTATTGTTATTCCCACTTTGGAAATGAAGATATAAAGGCTCCCACAGTTGAAGGGATTGTCCTGAATTTACACAGCTGGAAAATGGTAGAGATTGTCTTTAAACTCAAATTTCTGATCTAAACCCTGAGTCATGGTGATGAAGACCCTCTTGTTGGAGATTAAGAACATCCTGGTCTGCTCTGAGATAGGACCAAAGAGTAGCAAAAAAGGAGTGAATATCCATGAACAAGATGTTATTTGTTACTATGGGTTCATATAACAGGCTGATTGAATACTATTCATTCACATTTTCATTCAATAAATATTTATTTACTGAGCTCTTACTATGTGTCAAGGCCTATGTTTATTGACTGGGAAAGGGCAAGTGATCAGTGGTAAAAGATAAATTGGGCAAATATTCTATTCTTAAGGAACTTAAAGTCATAAATAAAAATCAGTTTAAAAAGTAAAATAGATGCACAAAATATTAATCGTAGTCTGAGTTTATTCATTTGATGAATGTTTATTAAATGTCTACTATGTGTTAGGCACTGCGCTGGATACCTGAAGGTATAGCAGTGAATAAGACAGTATGATCTTTGTCTTTCATGATGTTTATAAAAAAATACAAACATTAAGCAAGTAATTTTAAGAGTGATGAGTGTTTTAAAGAATACTTATAGCATGTTCTACAAGCATGTACCTAAGGAATTCTATTATTTTCTTTCCACTCTTCTGAATTTTCAAAAATGCTGTGAATATTAATTTTATAATCAGATAGATATAAATTAAAACTATTTTTTAAATACAAGATTAAAGGGGACATGTGCCATAAGAAATATAGATAAGGAAATATGAGAATTCAGAGTAAAGAGGAATTGCTCCTTATAAAAGTGATAAGGGGCAACTATATGGCCTAGTGGCATTTGAAATGAGGAATGATAGCAGAACTGTGCTGTCGCTTTTAGCATGAGACTTGTTAATTATATGCACTGCCGGTGCAAACTGGTTTCCTAACTGGGAGAGATGATGAAAAGGGATTAAAGATATCTTTGCCATCCCAATATACCTTCTCCTCCATCCTTTTACTTAACAATCTTGGAACAAATGAAGTGTTCCAAAATTGAATGGCTGATCTCAAATCCATTCCTAGCCATTGCTGCCTTCTAGTTGCTTTCCAGTTTCCCTTGCAGTTAGTGCTAGCCATGTGACATAATTCTACCCATTTAGGATGGAACTGAAAGTTTGTGGGAGTGGGATTCTAGGAAATTCTAGGAAAGCTTCTCTTTCCTGTTAAAAGGAACAGAGAATACCACTCCTCTCTTTCTGCCTTGAAAAGTGATACAGTATCTGGAACCTGGACAGGAGCCTAAAACCGGGAAGCCATCTTAACAGCACGACAAAGAGGTCAAGAGCAACACAGATATGGCAGAGGCACTAAACCACTATCAGCTATTGCTTATCTCCAGACATAGTGTGGGGAAAAAAGTGCTTATTGGCTTAAGTTCCTATAAACTGTTTCCTGTTACATATAGATAGGAGCATTCTTACAGGATACAGTGAATTTTCCAGGAAAGAGACCAAAAAGAAAAGTATTCTGAGAGGGAAGAAGAAATCCACATGAATATTACGAAGCTGGTGAATGGAGAGGAGCTTCAAGATGGTGGAAGAGTACGACATGGGGATCACCTTCCTCCTCACAAATACATCAGAAATACGTCTACATGTGGAACAACTCCTACAGAACACCTACTGAACGCTGGCAGAAGACCTCAGACCTCCCGAAAGGCAAGAAACTCCCCCACGTACCCGGGTAGGGCAAAAGAAAATAGAAAAAACAGAGACAAAAGAATAGGGACGGGACCTGCACCAGTGGGAGGAAGCTGTGAAGCAAGAAAGGTGTCCACACACTAGGAAGCCCCTTCGCGGGTGGATACTGCAGGTGGCGGAGGGGGAAGCTTTGGAGCCACGGAGGAGAGCACAGCAACAGGGGTGCGGAGGGCAAAGCAGAGAGATTCCCGCACAGAGGATCCATGCCGACCAGCAGTCACAAGCCCGAGAGGCTTGTCTGCTCACCCGCCGGGCGGGCGGGGGCTGGGAGCTGAGACTCAGGCTTCAGTCGGATCCCAGGGAGAGGACTGGGGTTCGGTGCGTGAACACAGCCTGTAGGGGGCTAGTGCTCCACAGCTAGCCGGGAGGGAGTCCGCAAAAAAGTCTGGAGCTGCTGAAGAGACAACAGACTTTTTCTTGCTTCTTTTCTTCCCTCTTTGCTTCCTGGTGTGCGAGGAGAGGGGATTCAGTGCACCGCCTAAACGAGCTCCAGAGACGGGCGCAAGCCGTGGCTGTCAGCGCGGACCCCAGAGACAGGCATGAGACGCTAAGGCTGCTGCTGCAGCCACCAAGAACCCGGTGAGCAAGCACAGGTCACTATCCACACCCAGCGTCCCGGGATCCAGGGACAACTTCCCCGGGAGAACGCACGGCGTGCCTCAGGCTGGTGCAACGTCACGTCGGCCTCTGTCGCCGCAGGCTCGCCCCGCATAGATACCCCTCCCTCCCCGCCCCCCCCGGCCTGAGTGAGCTGGAGCCCCTGAATCAGTGGCTCCTTTAACCCTGACCTGTCTGAGCGAAGAACAGACGCCCTCAGGCGACCTACACACAGAGGCGGGTCCAAATCCAAAGCTGAACCCTGGGAGCTGTGCGA
The DNA here is from genome assembly GCF_937001465.1 of Orcinus orca. Classification (NCBI taxonomy): domain Eukaryota; kingdom Metazoa; phylum Chordata; class Mammalia; order Artiodactyla; family Delphinidae; genus Orcinus; species Orcinus orca. Next base: position 147,696,635 of record NC_064559.1, on the reverse strand, counting down.
ACAAAGAAGAGAAAGGGAAATCTCTCCCAGCAGCCTCAGGAGCAGCGGATTAAATCTCCACAATCAACTTGATATACCCTGCAACTGTGGAATACCTGAATAGACAATGAATCATCCCAAATTAAGGAGGTGGACATTGGGAGCAATGAAATATATATATTTTTCTCTTTTTCTCTTTTTGTGAGTGTGTACGTGTATGCTTCTGTTTGTGATTTTGTCTGTATAGCTTTGCTTTTACCACTTGTCCTAGAGATCCGTCTGTCCGGTTTTTTTTTTAATTTTTTTATTACATAAAAAAATTTTTTTCTTAAAAATTTTTTATTTTAATTATTTTATTTTACTTAATTTTATTTTATTTCATTTTATCTTCTCCTTTCCTTCTTTTTTTTTCCCCCTTTTATTATGAGCCGTTTGGAAGACAGGCTCCTGATGCTCCAGCCAGATGTCAGGGCTGTGCCACTGAGGTGGGAGAGCCAACTTCAGGACACTGGTCCACAAGAGACCTCCCAGCTCCACGTGATATCAAATGGTGAAAATCTCCCAGAGATCTCCATCTCAACTCCAAGACCCAGCTCCACTCAACGACCAGCAAGCTACAGTGCTGGACACCCTATGCCAAACAAGTACCAAAACAGGAACACAACCACATCCATTGGCACAGAGGCTGCCTAAAATCATACTAAAGCCACAGACACCCCAAAACACAACACCAGACATGGACCTGCCCACCAGAAAGACAAGATCCAGCCTCACCACCAGAACACAGGCACTAGTTCCCTCCACCAGGAAGCGTACACAAAACACTGAACCAACCTTAGCCACGGGGGGCAGACGCCAACAACAACAGGAACTACGAACCTGCAACCTGCGAAAAGGAGACACCAAACACAGTAAGATAAGCAAATGGAGAAGACAGAGAAACACACAGCAGATGAAGGAGCAAGGCAAAAACCCACCAGACCTAACAAATGAAGAGGAAATAGGCAGTCTACCTGACAAAGAATTCAGAATTATGAGAGTAAAGATGATCCAAAATATTGGAAATAGAATGGAGAAAATACAAGAAACGTTTAACAAGGACCTAGAAGAACTAAGGAGCAAACAAACAGTGATGAACAACACAATAAATGAAATTAAAAATTCTCTAGAAAGGATCAATAGCAGAATAACTGAGGAAGAAGAATGGATAAGTGACCTGGAAGATAAAATAGTGGAAATTACTGCAGAGCAGAATAAAGAAAAAAGAAGAAAAAGAATTGAGGAAAGTCTCAGAGACCTCTGGGACAACATTAAACGCACCAACATTCGAATATAGGGACCCCAGAAGAAGAGAAAAAGAAAGGGACTGAGAAAATATTTGAAGATTATAGTGGAAAACTTCCCTAATATGGAAGAGGAAATAGTTAATCAAGTCCAGGAAGCACAGAGAGTCCCATACAGGACAAATCCAAGGAGAAACATGCAAAGACACATATTAATCAAACTATCAGAAATTAAATACAAAGGAAACATATTAAAAGCAGCAAGGGAAAAACAACAAATAACCCATAAGGGAATCCCCATAAGGTTAACAGCTGATCTTTCAGCAGAAACTCTGCAAGCCAGAAGGGACTGGCAGGACATATTTAAATGGATGAAGGAGAAAAGACTACAACCAACCTTACTCTACCCAGCAAGGACCTCATTGAGATCTCACAGAGAAATTAGAACCTTTACAGACAAGCAAAAGCTACGAGAATTCAGCATCACCAAACCAGCTTTACAACAAATGCTAAAGGAATTTCTCTAGGCAGGAAACACAAGAGAAGGAAAAGACTTACAATAATAAACCCAAAACAATTAAGAAAATGGTAAAAGGAACATACATATCGATAATTACCTTAAATATAAATGGATTAAATGCTCCAACCAAGAGACACAGATTGGCTGAATGGATACAAAAACAAGGCCCATATATATGCTGTCTACAAGAGACCCACTTCAGACCTAGTGACACATACAGACTGAAAGTGAAGGGATGGAAAATGATATTCCATGCAAATGGAAACCAAAAGAAAGCTGGAGTAGCAATTCTCATATCAGACAAAATAGACTTTAAAACAAAGACTATTATAAGAGACAAAGAGGACACTACATAATGATCAAGGGATCAATCCAAGAAGAAGATATAACAATTGTAAGTATTTATGCACCCAACATGGGAGCACCTCAATATATAAGGCAAATACTAACAGCCATAAAAGGGGAAATCGACAGTAACACAATCATAGTAGGGGACTTTAACACCCCACTTTCACCAATGGACAGATCATCCAAAATGAAAATCAATAAGGAAACAGAAGCTTTAAATGATACATGAAACAAGATGGCCTTAATTGATATTTATAGGACATTCCATCCAAAAACAACAGAATACACTTTCTTCTCAACTGCTCATGGAACATTCCTCAGGATAGATCATATCTTGAGTCACAAATCAAGCCCTGGTAAATTTAAGAAAATTGAAATTGTATCAAGTATCCTTTCCGACCACAATGCTATGAGACTAGATATCAATTACAGGAAAAAATCTGTAAGAAATACAAACACATGGAAGCTAAACAACACACTACTTAATAATGAAGAGATCACTGAAAAAGTCAAAGAGGAAATCAAAACATACCCAGAAACAAATGAAAATGAAAATACGATGACCCAAAAGCTATGGGATGCAGCAAAAGCAGTTCTAAGAGGGAAGTTTACACCAATACAATCCTAACTTAAGAAACAAAAAAACATCTCAAATAAACAACCTAACCTTACACCGAAAGCAATTAGAGAAAGAAGAACAAAAAAACCCAAAAGTTAGCAGCAAGAAAGAAATAATAAACATCAGATCAGAAATAAATGAAAAAGAAATGAAGGATGGCTTCCCTGGTGGCACAGTGGTTGAGAGTCTGCCTGCCGATGCAGGGGACATGGGTTCGTGCCCCGTTCCAGGAAGATCCCACATGCCGTGGAGCAGCTAGGCCCGTGAGCCATGGCCGCTGAGCCTGCATGTCCAGAGCCTGTGCTCCGCAGCGGGAGGGGCCACAACAGGGAGAGGCCCGCGTACCGCAAAAAAATAAATAAATAAAATAAAGAAATGAAGGAAATGATAGCAAAGTTCAATAAAACAAAGAGTTGGTTCTTTGAGAAGACAAACAAAATTGATAATCCATTAGCCAGACTCATCAAGAAAAAAAGGAAGAAGACTCGAATCAGTAGAATTAGAAATGAAAAATGAGAAGTAACAGCTGACACTGCAGAAATACAAAGGATCATGAGAGATTATTACAAGCAACTATATGCCAATAAAATGAACAACCTGGAAGAAATGGACAAGTTCTTAGAAATGTACAACCTGCCAGACTGAACCAGGAAGAAATAGAAAATATAAACAGACCAATCACAAGCACTGAAATTGAAACTGTGATTAAAAATCTTCCAGCAAACAAAAGCCCAGGACCAGATGGCTTCACAGGCGAATTCTATCACACATTTAGAGAAGACCCAACACCTATCCTTCTCAAACTCTTCCAAAATATAGCAGAGGGAGGAACACTCCCAAACTCATTCTACGAGGACTCCATCACTCTGATACCAAAACCAGACAAAGATGTTACAAAGAAAGAAAACTACAGGCCAAAATCACTGATGAACATAGATGCAAAATCCTCAACAAAATACTAGCTAACAGAATCCAACAGCACATTAAAGGATCATACACTCTGATCAAGTGGGGTTTATCCCAAGAATGCAAGAATTCTTCAATATATGCAAATCAATCAACGTGATATACCATATTAACAAATTGAAGGAGAAAAACCATATGATCATCTCAATAGATGCAGAGAAAGCATTCGACAAAATTCAACACCACTTTATGATAAAAACCCTCCAGAAAATAGGCATAGAGGGAACTTTGTTCAACATAATAAAGGCCATATACGACAAACCCACAGCCAACATCATCCTCAATGGTGAGAAACTGAAACCATTTCCACTAAGATCAGGAACGAGACAAGGTTGCCCACTCTCACCACTCTTATTCAACATAGTTTTGGAAGTTTTAGCACAGCAATCAGAGAAGAAAAAGAAATAAAACGAATCCAAATCGGAAAAGAAGAAGTAAAGCTGTCACTGTTTGCAGATGACATCACACTATACATAGAGAATCCTAAAGATACTACCAGAAAACTACTAGAGGTAATCAATGAATTTGGTAAAGTAGCAGGATACAAAATTAATGCACAGAAATCTCTGGCATTCCTATACACTAATGATGAAAAATCTGAAAGTGAAATTAAGGAAACACTCCCATTTAGCACTGCAACGAAAAGAATAAAATATTTAAGAATAAACCTACCTAAGGAGACAAAAGACCTGTATGCAGAAAATTATAAGACACTGATGAAATAAATTAAAGATGATACAAATAGATGGAGAGATATACCATGTTCTTGGATTGGAAGAATCAACATTGTGAAAATGACTCTACTACCCAAAGCAATCTACAGATTCAGTGCAATCCCTATCAAACTACCACTGGCATTTTTCACAGAACTAGAACAAAAAATTTCACAATTTGTATGGAAACACAAAAGAGCCCGAATAGCCAAAGCAATCTTGAGACAGAAAAACGAAGCTGGAGGAAGCAGGCTCCCTGACTTCAGACTATACTACAAAGCTACAGTAATCAAGACAGTATGGTACTGGCACAAAAACAGAAATATAAATCAATGGAACAGGATAGAAAGTCCAGAGATAAACCCATGCACATATGGTCACTTTTTCTTTGATAAAGGAGGCAAGAATATACAGTGGAGAAAAACAGCCTCTTCAATAAGTGGTGCTGGGAAAACTGGACAGCTACATGTAAAAGAATGAAATTAGAACACTCCCTAACACCATACACAGAAATAAACTCTAAATGGATTAAAGACCTAATTGTAAGGCCAGACACCACCAAACTCTTAAGAGGAAAACATAGGCAGAACACTCTATGACATAAATCCCAGCAAGGTCCTTTTTGACCCACTTCCTAGAGAAATGGAAATAAAAACAAAAATAAACAAAGAGACCTAATGAAACTTAAAATCTTTTGCACAGCAAAGGAAACCATAAACAAGACCAAAAGACAACCCTCAGAATGGGAGAAAATATTTGCAAATGAAGCAACTGACAAAGGATTAATCTCCAAACTTTACAAGGAGCTCATGCAGCTCAATAACAAGAAAACAAACAATCCAATCCAAAAGTGGGCAGAAGATCTAAGTAGGCACTTCTCCAAAGAAGATATACAGATTGCCAACAGACACATGAAAGAATGCTCAACATCATTAATCTTTAGAGAAATGCAAATCAAAACTACAATGAGATATCATCTCACACCAGTCAGAATGGCCATCATCAAGAAATCTGCAAACAATAAATGCTGGAGAGGGTGTGGAGAAAAGGGAACCCTCCTGCACTGTTGGTGGGAATGTAAATGGATACAGCCACTATGGAGAACAGTATGGACGTTCCTTAAAAAACTAAAAATGCAACTACCATACAAGCCAGCAATCCCACTATTGGGCATATACCCTGAGGAAACCATAATTCAAAAAGAGTCATGTACGAAAATGTTCATTGCAGCCCTATTTACAATAGCCAGGGACATGGAAGCAACCTAAGTGTCTATCAAAAGACGAATGCATAAAGTAGATGTGGCACATATATACAATGGAATGTTACTCAGCCGTAAAAAGGAATGAAACTGAGTTATTTGTAGTGAGGTGGATGGACATAGAGACTGTCATACAGAGTGAAGTAAGTCAGAAAGAGAAAAACAAATACCGTATGCTAACACATATATACAGAATCAAAAAATAAACATAAAAAAAGGTTATGAAGAACCTAGGGGTTAGACGTGAATAAAGATGCAGACCTACTAGAGAATGGACTTGATGACACGGGGAGGGGGAAGGGTAAGCTGGGACAAAGTGAGAGAGTGGCATGGACATATATACACTACCAAACGTAAAATAGATAGCTAGTGAGAAGCAGCCGCATAGCAGAGGGAGATCAGCTCGGTTCTTTGTGACCACCTAGAGTGGTGGGATAGGGAGGGTGGGAGGGAGGGATATGCAAGAGGGAAGTGATACGGGAATATATGTATATGTATAAGTGATTCACTTTGTTATAAGCAGAAACTAACACACCATTGTAAAGAAATTATACTCCAATAAAGAAGTTAAAAAAAAAAAAAGCTGGTGAATGAAAACTGTAACACAGAAGAGATTTAAGAGACACTTTGTGTCATGGAAGTTATATAATTGATATCAAACACTGCCTCACGAGAGCAAATCCAGACCTACTGATATACCTTCAGAAAGCAACACTAGCTAGACCATAACGGAAGATACATAGACACTGGCAAGGGGAGGATTCTTGCTTATCTAATCAGACTCTCTTCCTTCACCCTAGAGTAATGCTACTATTTCTTGATTTATCACATACAGATCTTTGCCATTGGCTTTTTGTTTTGGCAGATGAAGACACAACTATCTAATATCTCATCCTTTCTCCATCCTCCCCACATATCTGTATTACAATTTTTAGTTAATGGTTACAGCTTACATTGGTATGACTCTGTAAATATCTACTTCAGCACCTCAAGTACCATACAATGGTTGCACATTCTCTTTTATATAATTAAGTTTGTTTGTAGTCCTTCAATATGGACTGGCTGCTTTCTAGGCCTGATACCCCACGTTATCCTGAGACTTCCTTACACAGTTCTATGGTGGTTATACTATTCCCTGGGTACTACACTTTTCTATTACTTGGTCTATTCCTTGTTTTGCTGCAGGACCTCATACCTTCCTATACAGTTGTGCATTTCCACCTTGCATTTTTGAAAATTTTATTTATTCTGTTCTCACACTTCATTAATATGTGGTCTTGGTACAGAATTACAGAATTCTGAAACATATCATAAACATCAAAAAGTTGTAAAATACTGGCCCCATATATCAAAGCCAGTGTTGCTAAAACCAAGACAGAGAAGATTAGGGTAATCTTGAAAAAGGAAAACAGTGTATGAATCCAGTGATTGTTTTTGTTTTTGTTTGTTTTCAATAGTTTTTAGCTGAATTTCACAAAGAGAAGGGAGTACCTAGAACCGTGCCACTAATGAAAGGAAATCTTATCTAAGAAGGTGCATTTCTTTACCAGAGCTGTGTCATACCATCCTTTGGGGCTTCTGCTAGAAAAGTGGAATCAAATCTCAAATAATGTCTTTTAAATTGTATTCTCCAGTATTACAGATGAAGGACAGTACTGTATCATATCTCTGTGAATGTAAAATATCATGTACCTACTTTACAATACACAATAGTGATGGTGCTTTGTCAGCACTGTTTTTAATGCCATTATTCTGGAACGTTTTCTTTCCGGATGATGATTGAGAAGTTAATTAAAATAGTGCCAGATATCAGAACAGTAACAGAACTTCGCTTTTTCCTCGGGTTTTGTTTTTTTTTCCTTTTTAATGGAATGTGCTGGATTTTTCGTTCAGATGACTATAGAACCTCAAAAATCCGATGCTGCTACTAATGTATAACATATTGGTCTTTCCGAAAACATAAATATGTATGCTTATATATGTATAATTTGAATTTTTGGAAACTTTAGGCCTGCTGTCAACTTTGGAAAAAGTATCCCAGTTGTACTATGTTGAGGTGGCACTGTATAGAAATTAACAGCCATATTGGTCTAGAAACAAGCATATTTTTTTCCATTTGTACAAGAGTAAAACACTGTATTAAATATGTAAGGTCTTATCAATGTGAGTTTGATTACAGAAACTAATATTCTCTAAATAATGAAAAAAATAATAATAATTTTGAGATGACAACACAATAGCATTAAACTAAGCATGGGAGTCTTCTAAGGGCACGGTCCTGTTGACTGCACAGGTCATATATCCATGAAGTTGGCCCTAAGTGTTAAAGAAAGAAGAGAGTAAATAATTACTCCAAAGTTTTGCCCTGAGCAGCTGGGAGAATGGCTTTATCATTTACTAAGACTGGGAGAACTGAGGGAGAGAGAAATTAAGAGTTTGGCTATATAGGTGTTAAATATAACATATCTATAAGTCTCATAAGTGGAAATATCAAATAGGTGGTCCAGTATACAAGACTGGGATTCAGGGGGATGGTTGAGACTCAGTACATAAATATGAGAGTTGTCATCACATAGTATAGAGTTCTGGGTGAGATTATCTAGGAAATGAACACATATAACAGTTCTCAAATGTGAACTCTTCAACACGTCAATATTTAGAGTTTGAGAAGATGAAGAGGAACCAGGGAAAGAGCCTAAGGGTAACCATGAGCAAGGAGAAGAACAAAGAGGCAACCTTGGGCTTCCCTGGTGGTGCAGTGGTTGGGAGTCCACCTGCCAATGCAGGGGACACGTGTTCAAGCCCTGGTCCAGGAGGATCCCACATGCCGCGGAGCGACTAAGCCCGTGCGCCACAACCACTGAAGCCCACGCGCGTAGAGCCCATGCCCTGAAGCAGGGGAGGCCACCACCATGAGAAGCCTGTGCACCGTGGCAAGGAGTAGCCCTCGCTCACTGCAACTAGAGAAAGCCCACGCAGCAACGATGACCCAACACAGCCAAAAATAAATAAAATAAATTAATTAAAAAAAAAAAAAAGAGAGGCAACCTTGGTGACCTAGAGACTAAGTGAAGAAGAAATCCCAGAATAAGAGTGACCCCCTTTGTTAAATGCTGAAGATTCTTCAAAAGACTTGGGACTGATAACTGACCACTGGGTCTGGAAGTGTGAATCTTATGGGAGACCTTGATAAAAGCAATTTTGGTGAAGTGGCAGTGACAAAATCAATATTAGAATGGGTTTAAGGCAGAAGTGTAGGAATGGAAATTTTTCTATAAAAAGGAGTCAAGAAATGGGTTGGATAAGCTACTATCAGTACTTTAATCCTTACAACTACTCTCAAAATTCTTATTGTCCCCATTTAACATATGAGGAAACTGAAAAACTGGTGAAGATAAATAACACCCAACACCACACTGTTAACGATAGAACAGCCAGGATTTATACTCAAGTGTTTGGTCTCAAAGTTGCAATGATTCTGCCCCATTGTCATACCACAGTCATCTGGGAGTCTATTTAAACATATACTTACCCTAGATTGGAGTTTCTGAACATGTGCTATATGAGTTCCATAAGATATTAATGGATATTGCATAGATAGGGATTTCTGTGATCATATATATTTCCAAACTTTCAGACCAAATGAAATTCAACAGATTTCTTGAATTCAGTCTCCAAGAAAACATGAGAACATAATGAAGTCTCCTCACTTGAAATATATAAGTAAAATATAAACACAAGTTTGAAAACATTTAGACATACTCAAAACAAGAAGAAAATCTCCATGGCCTAAGATGAAGAAGAAATTCAGAATGGCAAGTGGGAGCTATAGATTTTAGATCACAAACAAGACAAAATATGATGAGTGAGGAGAGAGAGGTTTTCCAAAAACCACAGTTAAATAGGGTAATAAATGTGTCCCACAATTGGAGTAAATGAATATTGGGTTTTCCATGAGAAGTTGGCATTTAGCACCATACTTTCTATGAAGAACTGGACCTATTCCCACTCTCTTTGACCCTCTGATTTCATCTGAAAATATATTGCATTTACCAGGAAAGATTAAAAAAAAACTATATCTGTAATACAGTGATTTATAATAAGAAATATATAGGCTTCATCCTGTTTCTGGCATGGAGCTCCTAAAACCCTTGGAATTTCCTGTGATGACAGTGATAAAAAGTGTCTTTTGCTATGTTAATGAGATGACTTTTTAAATTTCAACATTTAATTAAATCATTTTATTGAATATATTTGACATGTAACATTTTGTAAATTTAAGACGTACAATGTGTTACTTTGATACATTTGTATATTGTAATGTGATTTTCATAGTGACTTTTATCACATTACATAAGTATAGTACAATATTGTTACCTATATTCATCACACTGTGCATAGCTCACTATGGCTTATTTACTACTTAATGAGGTAAATGACTTCTGGACCACACGTAAGGATGGGAGCTGGTCACCAACAGAACCAACCATATTATTAGAGAGTTGGAACTTTCAGTTCCATCCCCCGACCCTTGAAAAGGGAAGAGGGTCTGGTCTCAAAGTTGAGTCAATCACCAATAGCCCATGATTTAATTAAGCATGTTTATGTAGTAAAGCCTCCATAGAATACCAAAAGGATGGGGTTTGGAGAGCCTCAGGGTTGGTGAACATGTGGAGATTCGGAGAGAGTGATGCACTTGGAAAGGGCATGGAAGCTCCTCACTCTTTCCCTATACCTTGCCCTCTGCATCTCTTCCACCTGGCTGTTCCTGATCTAATCAGTGCAACGTTTCTCTGAGTTCTGTGAGCCGCTCTAGCAAATTAATTGAACCCAAGGAGGGAGTCCTGGGCACCTCTGGCCTATAGCCGGTAGGTCAGAAGCATAGGTGACAACCTGGATTTGAAACTGGCACCTGAAGGGGGGGGGAGGGAGGCAGTCTTGTGCCTCTGAGCCCTTAACCTGTGGGATGTGACGCTAACTCCTGGTAGATAAGTGTCAGAATTGAGTTGAATTGTAGGACATCCGTCTGGTGTCAGAGAATTGCATGTTGGTGCGGGGAAACCCTCCCCACACACGTTGGATTTTAAGGTCTTAGTGTATTTGGTTATAGTAGCCTGAGTCGTGATGACTGAGCAAACCATGCCTCAAGCTGCTAAGGTAAAATCTGATTTGGAATCATTTAACCTGGAGAGCTGAGCTGAGACAAGCTTGAAACCACCTGACAAGTAAATAAGCCTGAGGAAAAAAATTTCAAAAACCTATTTTCTAAGAAGAAGTGAGGAAGCAGTGAAGAATTCCAGTGCAATGAATAAATGAATAAGTGGGATATTTTACACTCAAGGAAATAGAGATAATGACAAAATCTGAAGAGGATTTTAAATTAAGTGTATTTGAACTCCTCAAACAGACAAAGGAACTAAAGACAAATTTGTAAACATACAGATAGATATATTAAAGAGCAATTTAAAATCTTTGAAATTAAAAATATACGTTGAAATAAAAGCCTCAGTAGATGGCACAATGAACTGGCTAGAGCCAGAATGAATTTGATGAAAGATCTGAGGAAATCATCTAATAAAGCACAGAGAGATAAAGAAATGTAAATTTTAAAAGATAAAATACAAATCCTGTAGAATTGAGACGTTTCAAAAGAAGTCTCTGAAGAATAAAATGCAAAAACATTAAGAAGAGGAATTATCAAAAAAAAGCAATAGCTGGGAATCTTCCATAACATAAGACAAGTCCCTCAGATTGAAAATGCACTCTCCAAAAGTAAAGCAGTATAAAAGGAAAAATAAACACACCCACACCCACAGACACAAACAATGAAACTTGTGATTTCTTAGAAACTACCAGAGAGAAAAGACATATTTTCTAAAAGATATTCTTCAGGCAGAAGATGGAAGATGAGATATGCAGGAAAGAATGAGAATAAAGAAAGTAGTAAATATGAAAGTAAATATAAAGTAACTTTGACTATATAAAACAATAATTACAATAGCATGTGAATATTTAAAAGATGGAAAATTCACAACAGCAATAAATGAAAAGTTGAGAGTGAGATGTTGTAGTTAAAGTGTCATAAGTTCCTTAAACTCCAGGAGAATAATAAAAGTACTAATTTTAAACATTGATAAGTATTCATGTTGTAACTTCCATGGTAACCACTTAAAGACTAGAAAGACTGGCTATAGCTTCTAAACTAGCCAAAGGAAACATGTATCGATTTTTTTAAAAATTTAACCCAAAAACAGCAAGAAAGAAGACTAAAAGGCACAAGAGGGGTAAATGCTTTTCACAGAAGATCTCTCTAAAATATGAAGGTATAGAAAAATTGTAAGTAAAAAGTATGGGTCAAAGAGTGCCATGGAAATACTCATGAATAGAAAGCTGGTATAGCTATATTACTATAAGATAAAATAGGTTTTAAGTCAAAAGCTTTCCTAGATTATAAAGAAAGCTATGTAACAACTGTCAATTCTTTTATTTTTTATTTTTTGCGGTACGCGGGCCTCTTACTGTTGTGGCCTCTCCCGTTGCGGAGCACAGGCTCCGGAAACGCAGGATCAGCAGCCACGGCTCACGGGCCCAGCCACTCTGTGGCATGTGGGATCTTCCCGGAGCGGGGCACAAACCCGTGTCCCCTGCATCGGCAGGCGGACTCTCAACCACTGCGCCACCAGGGAAGCCCTGTCAATTCTTATATATTGCACAGAGCCTCAAAATAAATAAGGCGAAAAAAGTGACAGAACTAAACAAATAGAGAACTTCATAATCATAGTGGGAGATTTTAAAACAATTCTTTCAATTATTGAAAGATTAAGCAGACTAAAAATTAGTAAAATATTATTTCAACAAAATAATTAACAAAAGTAACCTAAATGGCATATGTTGAATACCGTATAAAAGACATGTAAAATATACATTCTTCCAAACATTTGAGGAAATTGAACATTTAATGCGATATAAGACACAGCACAGCACATTTTAAAGGAATGAAATTATATAGACACTGTTATTTGCAATTAAGCTAAAAATCAATTTTTTAAAGTAGAAAAAAACTGTTCAGAAATGAAGATACAGACTTTTAAATAACGTATTATTAAAATAAAGAATTATAAATATAAGAAAATATTTTGAATTGGGCAGTATCAAAAGTACTAGATACCAAAACATATGAGATGCAGCTAAGATTGCACTTAGAAAGAAAATTTATAGCCTTAAATACACATATTAAATAAGATGAAGTACTGAAATTTCATGAGCAAAGCATATATCACAAGAAGTTTGAAAGGTTTATCTGTATTTTAAGGTGGCTGTGATTCATTCAGTTTGACTGCCAAATGATAGTACACTGTTTGAATATATCAAAAATATAGTTACCTATTCTCTTTCAGGGAACATTTGGATTTTCCAAGTTTTTATTATAAAGTTGCTACAGACTTTATTATACATTTCTCCATAGTAAAATTTAAGAGTTCTCTCAGGTAAATATTAAAGAATAGACTTGTTGAAGTGTAGGGTTTGTGAACAACTGAAGTTGTTATACTGTTTATATTCCAGCAATAATTAAGAGATAGTCTACATTCCCTTCAACACCTGGGTTGTCGGACTTTTTAATATTTTCCAAATGAATGTGACATGTGAACGTCAAATGACACCTCCCTGTGGTTTGAGTTGTATTTCCCTATCATAACTAGGTTTAATATCTCTTCATGTGTGTATCAGACATGATTTTCCCTTTTTTATGGGTTTTGCTCATTTTTCTATTGAGTTGTTTATCCTTTTCTCATAGTTCTTTTATATACTTGATTTTAATGCCTTGAAAGTTATAGCTGCTATAAATACCATCTCCCAATTTGAAACATAATTTTTGTATTATGGTAAAGTATATAAAACATAAAATTTACTTTTTTTTAAACCATTTTTAAGTGTACACTTAAGTGGCATTTAGTATATTCACATTGTTGTGCAAGCATCACTACTATTCATCTCTAGAACTTTTTCATTACCTCAAACTGCAACCATGTACCCATTAAACAATAACTCCCCATTCCCTCCTCCCCCTGCCCTTCCTAACCACTATTCTCCTTTCTGTCTCTATGAATTTCCTTGTTCTAGGTAACTCATATAAATGGAATCATATAATATTTTTCCTTTTGTGCCTGCCTTATTTCATGTGCCATAATGTTTTCAAGGCTCATTCATACTGTACAATAATATTCCATTGAATGTATATACCACATTTTATTTATCCATTCATCAGTTGATGGCCATTTGGATTGTTTCCACCTTTTGGTTATTTTGAATAATGTTGCTGTGAACATTGGTATACGAATATCTGTTCAAGTCCCTGCTTTCTGTAATATGTATTTTTACTTTATTTAAAGTTTCTTTGATAAAAAGAGATATTAATTTTATATAGTCTTGCTGAAAATCATTCCCTACACCAAGATCAAGAAGGTATTCACCTATGTTTTATTTATGCAGCAATATGAATGAAGCAATACAATATTGATTTTAAGTCCCAGAATATTATATACAATACAGTATCTTTCTTATAAAGTAAATAGCAATTAAAATTAAAATGTTCTTTTAAAGGAATACATATGTATGATAAAACAATATTTTAAGACATTAAAGAAATGATTGAAAACAAGATTCAGGAGAGTGGTAGACTGGAGGAGGGAGGGCAAGTAGATGAGTTGGGGTAGGAGGACATAGAAATAAATGTTAAGAGGATTGGAAAAGAAGAAACAGAACTGTCATTATTCACAGATGGCATGGCCTGGTATGTAAGATAATCAGAAATCTAAAAATGTTATAATTAATTAGAGTTTTCAAGGTTAGTGGATACAAAATCTATAAACAAAAACCAATTAGATTTCTATATACTAGCAAAAAGTTAGAAAATTATATTTTAACATACATAACTCTTAAAAAAGTACAAAAATACAACATACATAGGAAGATGTAGAAGACCTTTATAGAAAAAGTATACACTTTACTGAAAGACAAAGAGAATCTAAATAAATGGAAAGACATTATTTTAAAGACATCAATTCTCTCTCAATTGATCTATAGACTCAAAGCAATCCCAGTCAAAATCCTAAACAGATTGTGTGCGTGTGTGCGTGTGTGCGCATGTGCAGGACTAGAATAGCATATTCAGTAGTGTACACAGGGCCAAGGACAACCAAGATCTCCCAGATAAAAAAATGTATTATAAAGCTGTAGTATTTAAGACTGCATAGGATTACTGCTTAAGGAGTTAATTATATGTTAAGAGATGACAGCAAAAAATACAAACTATTCAACTTGACCTTGTTTCTATATGCTCCGTAACATATTTTGATTTTTCATATGGCATTAGGCTACATTTCTGTTAATAATGATTAAACAAGTAGGACAAAAAGTGTTGATGGATGTCAACTTGAAAGGGAGTTATGCTATAGGACTCTGTCCCTGCACTTTTTATATTTATTTTTAATAAACAACATGGAATGATGAAAGACTTAGGTTTCACAATTATCTTGACAATAATTTTCTTTAAATTTACATATAATACACATTTTATAGGCACAATCATATTTAATCTTTATAACAAACTTATGAAACAGAGAGAGAATGTAATTTGGGATAGAATAAATTGGAACCTATTATTGCCTTAAGTCAACAGGATGCAATGGCCTGAATTAGGCTTAAAAAATGAATTATGCAAATACAAATGGAAGGAATCTAGTTTAATGGTGATTCTTAAGTGGAGTTGAAAAGGAGTCTTAGTATGAGAAGAGATAATGCTAAACAGAATTAATGAAAGTCTTTTAGTCTGTTTAATAGTAGCAAAATATGCATTTCAAGAGAAGTGATAGCAAGCTGTACTCTGCATTGGTCAGAATACTAGGAATGCAGAGTTCAGTTCTAGGTACTGTATTTTGAAGGACATTAATAAACTAGAGAACATCTGCTGGAGAAAGACCAAGATGATTAGAAAATTAAACTGTCAGGAGAGGAATGGTTGAGATTAGCCTGGAACATGAATGCTCTCATCAAATATTTTAAAAGGCATCATGTAAAAAGAAAAATAGTATTATTTAATGTTGTCTCAGAGAACAGATATACAGCCAACAGATGAAAATTATAGTAGTGCATATTTCAACTCAGTAAAGGGAGAACTTTTCTAATAATTCACTGTTCAACCTAACCTCAAGGTTTGGTATTGTGCAGCTTAAATAACCAGATAAGTGCCTCATTTTTCATTTTTCATTCTTATTTATTGAGGCATAACCTGCATAGAATAAAAGTGCACTGATTTTAGATGTTCTGTTCAATGAATTTATATGATTTATCCAAATCAAGATAGAGTACTTTTTCCAGAACCCCAGAGATGAAGGCTGTGCTCCCATGGAATTTACAATCTAGAAAAGAAGGCAACATTAGAGAGGTGCAAAATAGTGTGACAAAGGGGAGGTTCTGAAGCTTCTATGAGGCATATAACAGGGAATTTAACCTGATCTAGGGGTAAGGTAATGTATCCCAAGGATGAGACATTTAAACAGAGACTTGAGAGATGGGAGAAGCTAACCTGGCAAAGGAAGAGTTTGGGAGTTTTTAGCAAAATGGGTACAGTATGTGGAAAGCTCTACCTTTCAAAAGGCAAGAGAGAGCATGGAATGTTCAAGAAACAGAAACAACTGGGAAGGAAAGACAGAATAAAAATTCAGAAAAATAAGCAACTGCATTATTTTCTTTTAGCTGACCTTAAATAGCTTCTATCATCTTCATGTAATATTGATGAGAAATAAACTAATTGCCTCGAACAAAAAAAGAATATGGTAATTTTTCTCCTCATGTCTGAGTTTCCCAGAACCTTCTGTAGATCAAACATCCCCTTTTCTAACTCTGTCCTCTCAACTCTTGCCCAGTCTCCCTTTGTTTTATTTCCTACATCTCCTGGTACCTGGTCTTTCGAACAGCTTACTACATAAATATTTCTCTTGGGATTCTGTAGGTTTTCAGGGAAAAGACTTGACTTTTACTTACTCAAGGATGAGAAAGAAGATGATAGAAGCAACTGATACTTTGTTCAGAAACATCTTTACAGAATAAAAATTATTAAACTACATCTATATTACTATACAATAATTACTAATACAGTAACTAATAGTTACTATAAGTTAAAACTTCACAACTTTTTGTGCAGTCTTTTCAATTATATCTACACTTTTTGTGGCATGCCCTGATTATAACTTTCTGTGAATTGCAATAATAACTAAAAACTTCATTGAAAGCTTACTCTGACCAGGCACTGTTCTAAGATCTTGACATGTATTTATTTATGTAATTCTTACAACAATCTATGAGGTAGCTGCTATTATTATGACTATCAACAGATGAGGAAATTGCCCAGGGTCACAGAACTAGTAAGAAATAGAGTCTAACCCAGGATCTGGCTTCAGATCCTCCAGTTCTAAAAGAATACTTATTAATGACAAAAATGAAATAATTCTAACTGTAGGAAGTATCTAGTTGACAGAGTTTCTTATATATATCATTGAGGCCATTCACAGAGAGAGTACTTGCAGAGTGCCATATATTTTTTCTTGCATAAATAAGCCCCATAAAGAATTTCTGAAAAAGGACAATGGCCCACAGAATTATTATAAAGAACTTTATAAATTATAAAGTAATGGGGAAAAGTATATAAAATTATTGACATGTGAATTAAAAACTCTATAAGGTAATCTTATTTCTGGAGATAATGTTTTAACCCATAGGATGAATTTTTATGAATACACTGTCAAGTGATGCAGGTAACTGATATAGGAGTTAATCTGGAGGCTCAGACAATCTTTCTGTATCCTTTGAACAAACATCAAAACCAAGTGTCTCTTCTTCCCTATAACTCCATATTGTACTCAGGTACATAATTTAAAGTATATATCTATCATAATGAACATTTACTCTTCAATCTATTAGCAAATACATAGTCTGAATTTTTTTTTTTTTGGAGGAGGGGGTTCGAGGGGCTACGCCATTAGTGACTGCTTTGCTTTCATACTGTACTAGTCAGTCCCCTGAACAGTAAATTGTTCTGCATGCACATCCTAATGAACACCAAGCCTCAAAGAGGTCCCACAGACATTTCAGCAAGATGCCTTCATTTGGTACAAACCCCAGATTACTGTTGGAAGGCTGTTTTGTGTTTGAATGCCTGGAAAATATACTACCTTTTAAAACTATAATCAACTATTGCTTTCTTAAGCATAAGTCATTGAATTTGGACATGTGCCACCTCTGGATTTGTTGATATAAATTTGTATTTGGGAATATTAACAGCAGAATATAATCTACAGTCTTCGTTCACACAAATTGCAGTAAATTACAGTTTACTAAATTGCTGTACTAAGAGGAATAGAAATGGTTGTAGATTTCATAAAGCAAACATAATATTCCAAAAATAGAGTTGTTACCTTAAAATGGCCAGTTGTTTCTCAAAAGGGATCAATAATAAGTATAGACATTTTCATCCCATGTTATATTTCATTGCCTTTACAGTTACCAATCCTTTTTTTTTCCAGTATTTATTTTAGAAAAGTTGGTCTTTTTATTTATTCTTCTGGTGAAAAAAGTAATATACAAAAAAGACACTAAAACATTTATATGGATATGCAAATTTCATTTGTAGAAAATTATATGCCACTTCTGTTATATGATTTATTAACTAACAACATAATTTATTTACTATAGAGGATTTGATGTATTTTAAAACCCTAGGAAGTAAAATCCATCTTTTATGTGTTTGTTTTGTTTTGCTTTTGAAGTAATGCTCTCTTGAATAAGCTAAAGTTATTAGGAAACAGCCTTTTTAAGCTTCCACTGTCCTGTGCTAACTTTAGTTTTATAATAAATCAATTATTCTATGCATATGTAAATGCTCACACAATATACAAGTTTCTCATATACTAAGTTTCTATTGGAAAAGACAGAGAACACATTCACTTCTCAAAATAAAACTACAAAAAGAAAAAACACTTTAAAATCTATGTTTAGCCCTGATTAGGATGACTGATAAGATCTTCCTGGAAGCCAACAAGTACACCAACATGGAAATTAAGAATTTTCCTCTAAAATAAAATTGTAATCAAAATGTTTATCAATAAAAGTCTACAGGTCTCTATGTTTTAATGACTTTCAGAGTTAAGTAGAAGTATCAATAATTCAAGTTTGATTCCAAACCATTTTATACCATTATACATCCAAAAAAAGTTCACCAAAAGCTGATGAAACCTATAGTGTTTTAGATTGTTTTATGTAAGCTCAACTCAGGGAGGGGGGAAGTCACAAGGGGTTGATTTTTAATGCTAATTTTGATTTCTAATGCTTACAATAAATTAAGTCAACCACTTTCCAAGTTCCGGACTGCCACACATGATCTAAACTGCTCTGTGGGGATAAAACACTTTAGAAGCTTATAGTTCCTACAGAGTGTTTTGATTATTTTATATAAACTAAACTCAAACAGCAAAAAATTTCACAAGGGAAATAGTTGTGTGGTTTAAGGCCACATAATCTGGTTTCAACCCTTGTCTTTGCCTTGAGTTAAAGGCATACTCATTAACTTAAAACAATAAACTCAAACTTTAACATTTCTGGAAAGAATTCAAATCAGGACTTTGGCAATATCAATGCCAAATATCTCACACAGGCTCGATATGATCTTATACAGATATACAGGACATGTAGGTGATGTAGGCAACACCAAAGTTTTAAATGAGCTACAGATATATTGCACTTCATTGCTTTATATATGTGTACTGCACACACACACACACACACACACACACACACACACACAGTTTTCCAGCTTTCTATGTTTCCTAGACTTTCCAGTACTGGATTATAAGCTGTGGTTATAACTTCAATATTTATTTAGACTAGAAATGTAGAATAGAGTTGGAGTGGTCTTAATTAAATACCATATTTTAAAAACCTGGGCCATGCAAAAGTAGACTAAAAATATAACTATCCATTTGATAGTTAGTCAAAAGGGAATGACACGGGCTAAGTAAGCAACCTCTTAACACCTTAGCAAAATGTGATGGAATTGAATAAGGCGTTCACATAGAAAAAAAGAGGAAAAAATGTATTTTTGTAAATGGATAACAGGTTTTTTTTTCTTTTTATAAAATGAGCGTCAATTAAATTTAGGTGAAAGAAATAGTAAGATGCAGCATATTGAAAAGATAAGGAAACATTGTAGGAATGAGTAGAGAAAAAAAGAAAAGACCTAGAAAGCAATGAGGCTGAGGAAAGCAGAAATTATGTTCACAAGTAAGAGCAGTCCACAGCTCAGCACGTATTTCACTTAGGTGTGTCTAAAACAAAATCAGATAGTTTAACTCACTCAAACTTAAAATAAGACTATGAACAGGTAAGAGAACAATGGAACTCGGTGATTCCAAGCAGTTTTTCAAAATTATAACTGTCCCACACTAGCTGCACATTTTCCTTTGTAATAGCAAGGTTGGAAATCATTAATTCATACTGAACTGGCAATTTTTTGAAAAATTATCTTATAGCCAATTTTTTAAAAAGTTAGACTACTATAACAAAGTCAAGAGATGACCAAAGAAAATGCCATTTAATTAAAAACAGGCTTGCCAAAAGGAAGCCCATCATTTCAAGTCAATCTCCCCAAATTTAGAGACAGTTTTCAAAATTTTACTGGACTGTAAACAAAACATCCACTGCTGCCACTATTCCCTCACCCCCTGCCAGCCCCTCATCCCAAACACTAAGAATTTTTAGGACATTTGTTGAATAAGCCCTAGCTCTATCTATATTTTCCAAATCAGACACATATTTACTGCATGCATGAGAGACACCAGGCTAGACCCACTGTTACATGTTCTATTTTATTATCGTATCACTGAGTATTAAGAAGTATAATGTTGTGGAACTGTATTTCAGGTCCCCAAACATAGTATATCTTATACCATGTATGTACCATAAATGCAGTATTGATTCAAAGCCTTCTACTGGCTACTATTCTAGTGTATTCTCATTTACTCACTCATTTAGTTGACCAGGATTTATTGAGTGCCTATGATGTGCCAGGCACTGTGTCATGAATCACGACATCGAGAAGACTAGTACTTAGCAGAGTATTCTGACAAGTTTCAATATAATATGGTAACTGCTAGGATATGGAAAGTACACACTATTACAGGAGCACATAAGGGGAAAACCCAACTGATGGGCTATAAGATGAAGAGTCAGGTAGGCTTCCTGGAGGCTCAGCTCCAACTGTGTAGGAGACCAGGAAAAAAGTTAACTTTTAATTTATCGCCTATGTCCTTGTACAATCCTATCAGTTACTAAAAGACTCTTCACATATTCCTTTGGCTTAATTAAATACCTTCATGGCACATTCTTCTTTAAACCACTGCTATTCTGGTCATTATTTCAATATTCTTCATCCATCTAAAAGGGTTGCCCTTTGCCTTTTTAAAACTTAATTTATCAAATACTGAGGGTTGGGCACTCATTCTATGTATTTTATCCTCTTTATCTCAATAATCCTCCTGACAAGTTTATGAGACAGGTATTATTACTGTATTCACTTCACAGATGAGAAGACTGAGACTTAGAGAGGTTCAGTAACTTACTCAAGGTCAGAGAGCCAGTAAGGTGTACAGCAGGATTTGTACATGGTCTCATTTGAATCCTAAGCCTGCATTCTTGGCCACCACACTCTACTGCCTTCTTCCCTTTTGCTCCTTCAAAGCCCAGGTTAACCCCATCTCCCTTTCTGCAGAAGTTGAGGTGAATGTCACCAGCCGCAAGAAGAAAACACTTTTTCTCAAGAAAAACAAAGTGGCACATTGGACCTAAGCCAGCACTACCCTAATAACAAAACCAGACAAAAACATTATAAGAAAATAAAATCTACAGACCAATATATCCCATGAAGATAGATGCAAAAATCCTCAACAAAATATTAGTAAAGTGAATCCAATGTATAAAAAGAATTATACACCATGACCAAGTGGGATTTATTCCAGGCATGTAAAGCTGGTTCAACATTTAAAAATTAATAAAATCCATTACCTTAACAGGCTAAAGAAGAAAAATCACATGTTCATATCAATAGATGCAAAAGAAAAAATATTTGACAAAATCCAATAACAGCAAACTAGGAATAAAGGAGAACTTCTTCAATTTCATAAAGAAAATCTAAAGGAAAACCTATAGCTAACATCATGTCTAACAGTGAAAAGTTAGAAGCTTTTCCACTAAGGTCAAGAACAAGATAAAGATGTCCGCTCTCACTGCTGCTTTTCAACAATACTAGAAGTACTGGAAGTCCTAGCTAATGTAATTAGAGAAGAAAATAAAATAAAAGGTACACAGATTGAGAAGGTATAAATAAAGCTGTCTTTGTTCATAAATGACATGATTGCCAATGTAGAAAATCCCAAATAATCAACAAAAAAACTCCTGGAACTAATAAGTGATTATAGCAAGGTTATAGCAAAGTTAATGTGCAGAAGTTATTCACTTTCATATGTACCAGCAATGAGAAACTGGAATTTGAAGTTAAAAATACAACACCATTTGTATTAATAGCCCCCAAAATGAAATACTTAAGTATAAATCTAATAAAATATATACAAGATTTATATAAGAAAAACTACAAAACTCTGATGAAAGAAATCAAGGAACTAATAATTGGAGAGCTATTCCATGTTCATGCACAAGAAGACTCAATATTGTCAAGATGTCAGTTCTCCTTAACTTGACAAATAGATTAAATGTGATTCCAATAAAAATCCCAGCAAATTATTTTGTGGATATCTGATCTTAAAGTTTATGTAGAGAGACAAATAACCCAGAATAACCAACACAATATTGAAGGAGAAGAACAAAGTTGGAGGACTGACACTATCCAACTTGAAGACTTACTCTAAAGCTACAGTAGTCAAGACAGTGTGGTATTGGTGAAAGAACAGGCAAACAGGTTAGTAGAAAAGAATATTGAGCCCAGAAATAGACCCACACAAATATAGTCAACTGATTCTTGACAAAGGAGCAAAGACAATACAATCGAACAAATACAGTCTTTTTAGCAAATGATGCTGGAACAGCTGGGTATCCATATGCAACAAAATGAATCTAGACACAGACCCCTTCACAAAAATTAATTCAAATGGATGATAGATGTAAATGTAAAACAAAACTATGAAACTCCTAATTTTACAGGAGATATGAAGACAACATAGGAGAAAATCTAGATGACCTTGGGCTTGTGAGGAATTTTTAGATACAACACCAATGGCATCATCCATGAATGAAATAATTGATAAGCTGGACTTCATTAAAATTAAAAACCTTAGCTTTGTGAGACACTGTTAAGAGAATGAAAAGACAAGCCACAGACTGAGAGAAAGTATTTGCAAAAGATATACCTGATGAAGAACTGGTATATGAAATATACCCCAAACTCTTAAGATTAATAATAATAGTAATAATAATAATTTTTAAATCTCATTTTTAAACAAGCCAAAGACCTTAGCAGACACCCCATTAAAGAAGAAAAATAGACGGCAAATATGTATATGAAAAGATGCTCCACACCACGTGTCATCATGAAATGTACATTAAAACAAAACTGAGATACCAATACACACCTATTAGATTAGCCAAAATCCAGAACACTGACAATACCAGAGGCTAGTGAGTATGTGGAGCAACAGGAATGCTCATTCGTTGTGGGTGGGGATGCAAAATGGACAGTTTGGAAGACAGTTTGGTAGTTTCTTACAAAAGTAAACATACTCTCTTACCACACAATTCAGGATTGTGCTCCTTGATATTTACCCAAATGAGTGAAAGCATGTACACACAGAAGCCTGCACACAGATATTTATAGCAGCTTTATTTATAATTAACAATTTTGAAAGCAATCAGTCATACTGGATCAGGAAGATAGAGAAACAAGGAGGGATGTTTCTAAGGGAAAAAAGTAGAACTTATCTATTATCTATGAGGTTTGACAGTAACAAGAGGAACTTTCAGAGTTTAGAAAGAAAGGTTGGGGTTGGATGTGAGCAGGTACATAGATAACTAAGCAAAAATGAACACATAAGATGGTTAACTCTGGGAAAAACAGTAAGTAGATTATGAAAATGTAATAGATTATTATATGTGGGTCAAATTTATATAGTCTTAATAATATAAACATAAAATTATTTAACCAAAAAAAAGTTGGAGAATGAAGGTAGGGAAAGTATGTTTAGTCAGAAAGTATAAGAGCAAAAGTCTTGTGTTCCATAGTAGAAATCAATATATATAATATCTAAAATTTAAAAATCAAGAATTTACAGTATTGAATGTTATTTGGATAAATAGTTCTCAGTACAATTCCTGAAAAAAAGAGCTCCCAAATATAAAATACTCTTTAAAAAGGCAGCAGAAAGAGTTTAAAATAATTGCCTCTGAGAAGCAAGAATTGGGGAACAAGGGATATTGTGGACAGGGACTGCTTAAATCTGATGACCGTACATCTGACTTTTCTCAAAAATGTCCTGTTTTATGCCTGTTTTCCCAGTGCACTATCCAGTCAGCAAGCTCCTTTTGTTCTCAAAAGTGCACAAATTAAATGTTCAACATAATTACAAGATTTGTAGTTATTTTATTTCTAACCTATGCACATTTATTACTGTTATAAATAAAAGATTTTTAAGTGGTGCTCTAGAGTTGAAGAACTGGGTTTATGTTCTATTTATGTGTCTTAATATTTTGTGATTTGGGGCTAATTGCCTAACCTGTTTGTGCCTCCCTTTTTTTCACATCTACAAAGTAAGGATTATAACGGTTCCCATCTCATAGGTTTGTTATAAGGATTCAATAGACCACTTTGCACAGTGTTTTGCACTTAACTGATGCTCGATAAATATAACCGATTATTATATTAAGTGTCTATGAAATTTGAGTTGATTCAGAGTGGATCTAGTTCCTCATAGTGGATTTTCATCTAAGCTTTTAATGTTATAATTGGAAATTAGTGACAAGTTTAAAGTTACATTCCTTTTTCTTAAATCTATGGAACATACTGAACAGGCTCTCTGCGTGATTGTGTGAAGAAAAGGCCAAATTTGTAACTTTTTACTACAAAGCAAAAAGACAGTAAAACTATAGTGATTTAGACTTTTTTTATCTTCAGATCATAATTAGAGAAATAAATGTGTCATTTATTTTCAGATCTTATTTTTTCCTACATATTTGTCTATTAATCTGCATTTACTACTTGAGAGTACATTCTGGACAAATAACCATGTATAATCACAGATTGCTAGCTATTGTGGAAGCCTGGCTGATTTTCCTATCTGGTTCTGCAAGATTTCTTAGTCACTGCATTCTATGGAATTTTAGGAATACAACACTGTAAGGCATCTGTAGTCTCTGGGTTAATCAACCATGTGAACAAACTCAAGAAAATGCATCTAAATGTACTAGGCAATGTTTCCAACATTACCTCATAAGACTTCTATCAAGAGCTAGCACTATTTTATAGGTCAAATAAGGATTATGTAGATCATTTTTGTAACATTGATTAGAGGACTTTTATAACATTGCCCAATAGCCTTATAGTCATTATTCCAATGAGTTGCTTAATTTAAACATAATGATTGGTTAAGCTTCTCCTATGCTTTAAGTCTCACATCTAATTTTTTATGTTCCAGCTTCCCAAATGTTGTGCATAAAAAGTCTCACTTTCTCTATGGTCTTTTTGCAAGAATTCCAGTCTATATGGTCTCCCTTCCTTGAACTCAACTACCATTTTGGCAATTTGGTTTTGTTTTTTGTGGGGTTTTTTTCGTATAACAGATTATTTTATAAATTTTTCCAGCTTTATGGAGGTATAGTTGACAAATAAAATTGTAACATATTTAATGTGTACAATGCGATGATTTGATATATGTATACATTGTGAAAGGATTTCCACAATCAAGTTACTTGCTTCACTTCACAAAATTACCTTTTATTTACTTATTTGGAGCAAACTCTTAAGATCTACTCTCTTAGCAGATTTTAATTATACAAAACAGTATTATTATTAACTGTAGTCACTATGCTATTCGTTGGATCCTCAGAACTTACTCATCATATAACTGAAAGTTTGTGTCCTTTTATCAAGCTTTCCCCATTTCCCTCACCCTCCAGGCCCTGGCAACCCCCATTCTACTCTTAATTTCTGAGTTCGACTTTCTTTTTTAGGTTCCACATATAAGTGTTACCATGCGGTATTTGTCTTTCTCCGTCTGGTTTATTTCACTTAGCATAATGCCCTCCAGATTCACCCATGTTATTGCAAATGGCAGGATTTCCTCCTTTTATAAGGTTAATATTATCCCATCGTGTGTGTGTGTGTGTGTGTGTGTGTGTGTAGTGTGTGTGTGTGTATATATATGTATACCCAGACCACACTGACAATTGTTTTTTTCTGCCTTCAGTTATTTTTAAAAGTCTTACATGTATAGGTCTCACAAAATTTTAATCTGCCTAATGTCAGTGAACTTGTGTTCACAGCGTAAGTTTTGAACAAGAATTCAAAAAAAAGTAATATGCTCAGATGAAAATTCTTCTCTTCAAAGTAGTCACTGTGGGACTCAGTCCCTATTCAACACTCCTGCCATTTATAGTGCTATGAAGCCTATAGTACATTCTTCTGTACAGCTTCAGAAACAATGAATTTTATTTCTTTGAAGATGAAATTTATTTTTTTAAACAGTCAGTAGTTGTCACCAAATCTAGTACCAAGGTAAGTGAGTAAGCAGTGTAGTGTTCAGACTGAATTTTGTAGCTCAAACTGTTTTGAATATAATCCTTGAAAAAAGAGCTCCTCAAATTTTTCCAACGTAGTAACTTTCAGCCTCCTATTGTTTGACGTTGTTGTAGACTTTACTTATTTTTATATATCATTTTAGGACTGTTTGTTTGTTTTTAGTCTCATATCTCCCCCTACACTTTTCCTCAGTACAATGTAAAATGAGGACACATGATGGGCACTCAACCAACATCTATAATATTGAAACTTCTCTGCCCTTCTTTCTGTAGGAGGCAACAAGCAATCAGAAAGAGATGTAATAAAAACCACCTGGGCAATTCCAACCAACTTAGAGTCCCTAGATTGAAATTAGTGGTTCCATTTCCATCAGAAATTGCTTTTTGGTTTGTTTCTTTTCTTCCATTTTTAGAACCAAAGACACCCATTTCGATACCTCGTAAAAAATTACAGACAAGTCTGGGTTTCAAATTCCAGAAAACTAAGATAGAGCTGCTGGAATACTATGCCCAAATTCTCCTGGCTTTACCTCCTGTACAAATAAATACATACACTGCTGTGCTTGGCCAGGTGACAAAAACAGCTGCAGGGGCAGCAAAACCTATCCTGGCACAGGCTCTGAGGCTGACTCCCTCTCTTAAGGAGTCTCATCATTCTGGCAGGTGGGCCATGCTGGACTGACAGGACAAGGTGAGGCAGCGGCGGGTGGAGGGATAGAAGAGTTAAGCTCACTGACCCTTGATTGAGCTCTGCTTCCAGCTGTCCCCAACCTCTGCAATTTGGTAACCTTTTCCACTCTTGCCCTGGAGATTCCTATGGGAATGGTGGACTTCCTGAACCATAGTCCTACAAATGGGAAGAGATGTTACAGGCTTAACTAACCCAGAGATGAGAGAAAGGAAGAGAAGAAAAGGAATTTGAAAAAGAATAGATACATGTATATGTATATCTGAATCACTCTGCTGTACACATGAAACTAACACAACATTGTTAATCAACTATACTCCAACATAAAATAAATTTTTTTTAAAAAAGAGAAGAAAAAGAGGTGGAGAAAAAGAAACAAAATAAAAAGAATCAACCAGGGTTGGATAAAGGAGGATGCAATGGCAGATCTGGGAATGAAGATCGAGCAACAAGAAATTATTGGGTATTTTTCAAACTGGAATAATGGAGAAGGGGAAATAAAATAGCCAAAAAAAAAAAAAAAAAAAGCATGTCTGAAAATTCAGGTGAATTCTACCTGTCGAAGGAGGATTTTTCCAACCATCTTTTATCCTCGGCAGCTACTCTTCAAGGTAATGCCCCTACACCTGTGTCTAGGTTAGGCATTAAGAGCATAGACTTTGGAGCCAGACTTCCCTAGATCTATCACTTCCTAGATGTGTGACAATTACTTAACCTCTCTGTTCATCAGTTTCCTCATCTGTAAAATGTGGATGATTATAGTGCCTACCACGTAGGATTATTATGAAAATTAAATAGAACTCAAGAGTTTCAAGTACAGCATGTCATATAGCACACACTCAATAAATTTTACTTGTTATATTTTGATGGTACCAATACATAGCTTCTGATAGTTAAATCACCTGATGGAGGTGATCCAACTCACCAGGCATATTTATTTATGTCTCTGTCAGTTTTTCCTATCTTGAAATGCCTACTTTTCCCTTTTTATCTCAACCTAAACCCACTCATCCTTCGAACATGTATCAGTCACATACACTTGTCCAACCTCCTCCATGAAACCACTCTTGATCTCACCTGTGAACTCGTATAACATTTAACATGCATAAGTTTGACACTTAATCGTTCACATACCATCTTGATATACATGGTGCCTTGCAAGTGGTGACTGCTAGATAGCAATAATTCCAGATTAGCCTCTCTTAGCCTACTTTGCAATAAGAAAGGAAAAAAAGAATGGTCAAAGAATATATGTACAGACTCCATGCAAAAATATTTCTGTGTCTTTGTCCACTGTAAATTATGTAGGTCTCTGGTGGTGAAACACCCTCCCTTTTTGAGAGTCTTTTGAAGGATGAAGTCTCTTTTGGTGGTGGTAAGAAAAAGAATAAGTGATCTGGCACAAGTTACAAAGGAAGGCAGAAATATCCAGAGTAACTCACCTATATCCTCAGTTCTTAATTGTAACTGCTAAAAGACATCACCAAATGGTAGGAAAAGTATGGGCTTTGAAGTCAGACAAAACAGGGCTTCGTCCTTAGCCTTCTACTTACTAGCTGTGCAATTTTGGAAAAATGTGTTAATATAGATGAGGTTCAGTTTCCTCATCTGTCAAATTAGGGTAACAATGTCTTCTTCACAAGGTAGCTGTGAAATTTAAAGAACTTACTACAGTGGCTGGCCAAGTAAGCATTCAACAAATGTCATTTCCCTTCCTCTCACCTAGAATCAGTGGAAGCAGTAAACACTAAATAAAATAAACTGTTCTTGAACCAAGTAATTTCATCTAGTCTATGGCCGAAGTCAGTTTTTCATAGTGTGCCTTTTTAAATTCAAAGAGCCACTTAAGTCACTTTAGTCATTGCTATGACTGAATTAGATCCTGTTCTGGAGGATCACAGTCCCAGGAGTATATCATCTCAGCAGACAGAGTTAAAATCATACCCACAGGGCTTCCCTTGTGGCACAGTGGTTGAGAGTCCGCCTGCCGATGCAGGGGACGTGGGCTCGTGCCCCGGTCCGGGAAGATCCCACATGCCGCGGAACGGCTGGGCCCATGAGCCATGGCCGCTGAGCCTGTGCGTCTGGAGCCTGTGCACTGCAAAGGGAGAGGCCGCAACAGTGAGAGGCCCACGTACCGCAAAAAAAAAAAAAAAAAAAAAATCATACCCACAATAAGTTGGAGGAATAAAAGGAATAGGTCATAAACAGCTTTTGTTTTTCTTTTTGGTTGCTGTTATAGTTTGTTTGCTTACTTGCTTTTCATCATAAGCAAGTTGTAGAATGCCAGGCCTTCAAATGAGTTTGATCAATTTTTACCCATTCCTTTTTGCTGTAAGTTCATATCAAGTACAATGGAAGGGAAATAGATAAAGAATTCCAAAGTTCTTAAGTATTTTTTCAATGGGAAATAGTTCTTTCTGAGCAGGGATTTGTCATGTCATAATACTAGAAGAGGCCTGTGAACTAGGAGAAAAGAAATCCTTTATAATACTGTATTAATTTGTTTTCTGTGGAAATACTACTCATTATAACTTTCTGTCAGAAAGCTAACACTTTATTGCCCAAAATGAGGGTGGTATATAAGTAGTCTTTTTCATCTATGGACATAAATGGACAAATTTAATACTTATAATCAGACTCAGAGAAAACTGTGATTACTGAAACTAGTAAGACTAAGATATGTGAAAGTTCATGGGTGACTAGCAGAGACTTGGAATCAGATTGACAAGTATGACCATTACAGCCAGAGTGGCCAACGTGAGCAGAAGAAAACCTAGAGTTAAGTGATTGACACTGTGATCAAGCAGAAGTCCCTTACAAGTGACCTGTGACCTGTACTTTTGGGGTAGGTGTCTAAAAAACAGCCTTGAGAGTGGAAGAGAACGGCCCTGTAAACACAAATGCATAAATGTGTAGATACAGAGAAAAAGGAGAGATGTAGGCTAGAAACAAGAGCAGGCACCACAGGAGCTGCAAGAACAGAAAAGAATCAGAGATGTGTTGGCCTTATGGGAAAAACAAAAACAAAAACAAAACTTTCATTCATTCAACAAATATGTATTGAGTACTAACCAGGTGTTAGATAAGGCTACAGATATGAAACGACAATCCTTGCCTGCAAGAAGTATAGTGAGGAGAGAAACACGTTTAGTGGGGATTAGGAGGAAGGAACCCTAGCCTGCCTGGGGGAATGTTATATTTTTACTGAAACTAGATGGATGAGGTGTCTTCTAGGCAGATGAAACAAGGGTGGGTTCTAGCAAGAAGCATCAGTATGTTCAAAATTTCCAAAATGTGAAAACGTAATCAATGTTTGGGTAACTTAAATTGGTACTAAGTGGCTAGAATATGATATTCAAGGGAAGTCATAGTTGATAATAAAGCTAGACTGAAACATAAGGGATACAACTGGAAGAGTTTTGAATGCCATGTGAAGAAGTTTAGATTTTATTATATAGGTTTTGAAGAACAACAACTTTTTTTTTTTTTTTTTTTTGCAGTACGCGGGCCTCTCACTGTTGTGGCCTCTCCCGTTGTGGAGCACAGGCTCCGGTCGCGCAGGCTCACCCGTGTCCCCTGCATCGGCAGGCGGATTCTCAACCACTGCACCACCAGGGAAGCCCACAACTAAAATTTTTGAACAGAGTAGTAATAAGATCAGAGTTTCACGGTAGAAATGTCAATTTTGGTGTAAGTGGAGATAAAGAAGATGAGGACAAGGAGGCCAGAAAGGAGGTTATAACAATAAATAGCATAGGGATATTAAGATTCTGAACCAAACAAAGTAGAGGGATGAGAATGGAAAGAAGGAAAGATTTTAGCCAACAGAATTGATAAGTATGTATGTGTAAAGGGCAGTGAAGGATCTTAAAATACTTCTAGATTTCAGGTGTGGACAACTGGTGGCATATGGAGCCACTCACCAAAGTAGGAAATACTTGTGAAAGAGTATGTTTCAGGAAAGGCAATGAACTGATTTAATTTTCAATACTCTATGTTTACATGCTTTTGTGATAACCAAGTGGAAAGGGCTTATAATTAAGTCTCTGCAAAAGGGAATCTATAAACTCCCTACATTATATGGAGGAGGGTCAGAATTGAAAAGAATTAGACAATGAAGGTACTGAGGACTAAAAAGATAATAGAAGCATCATCTGGGCCAAAGTGAGCGTTCCTAATAAAAATTAAACAAAACAAAATAAACAAAAGAAAACAGAATATACTCTGACTAGGTAAAGCTGAAAGGGGGACTTAATATAGGATATCAGGTGAAGGATTTTGAAGGCTAAGGAATAAAGACCCCCAATTTCTCCACCAACACCAGGAACTTGACTTTACTGCAAATACTGGTACCACCATCACCAGTGCTACTGGTGCTTCAGAAACACAACACTACAAATACTGGAAAATTAATCACCATTGTTGCTCCTACCATCTGCACCAGGAAAACTGGAAGCTCTATTTACAGCTTCTCAATCAGAAGCATACGTCAAAGACAATTTAAGTATAAGGGAAACTTGGAATTTGAGTTCGGACATATCACTTGGGGGAAAGGGGAAAAAAGAGGGGATCAAACTGGATTGAAGTGAACAATAGAATAAACAGATAAGAAAGGGAAAAAAGGAATAGGAATTCTGTGACTAGAAGGATATTTTTAACTCTATGGACAGGAACTGGCAAATATAACAATAAAAATAATAAAATCTATTGTTAATTTAACAACTATTATATGTCAAGCACTGTATATACACTACCTCTAAACTTCAAAATAACCCTTTATGGCAGGTATTACTATCTCCTTGTCATAAATGACAAAAAGAAATCAGAGAAGTGAAATGACCAACATCACAGAGCTAGCAAGTGGCTAAGCCAAGGTTGAGAGCAAGTTGGCCGAACTCTTTACCCTCTCCATGTTCTTCTTTCAGAATGCTGTCAACCTAGAATGCCTGTAGTTAGGTAAACATTTCTACATGAATAACTTGGTGAAATTTATTTATACTTTATATATTTTAAGTTTTTCTGAATAGTTGCTTTGATTCTAAAAATCCCGGTCAATGGCATCTATCACATGTACTGCTGTAAAAATGTCCAAGCCTAGGCAAATGCTAATGAACAGGAAGTCAAGAAATGCTTCTATTCCGAGCTAGCCACAGGGTAGAAAATGTTACACAGGTGACTCTAGACATGAAGGATGAAGAGGTTCTTTCTGGCCTCAGGAAGATGACAGAAGTACACCCTCCTGAGAATGGGAAGATTGGATCAGGCCATTATCCCCCCGTTTTTTTCTTCTCCTACAACAAAGTGGGCTTTTCCTGACCAATAATTTCATTGTGTTACTGATGAAACACAATACAATGGTCCTGCCATTTTAAAAACTTCCAACAGGTTTATCATCAGGACATATTTTTACCTTGTGAACTTCCATTCATTTTTCTGCCAAAGTGCTAGAAGATGTATGTTCTGGCTGACATTATTTCAGGAAGATTTATTAAAGCTCCTGGTAGTAAATCTACATGTGGAAGAATCTGAAGGCAGCAAGCTAATTCCTTTACTTGATTTTGCTACATTGACATTTCTCTTTCAAATCATCCTTGGAGATTTCAATAATGTGGGCTCATATCTGTATAATGTGTGTGGTATAAATGATTCACTTCCCATGAACAATCCTTTCTTTATTATCAAAATGAAAGCATACTAGAGTGATATATTTAAAAGGTAAATTGGATCATGTGACTCCCCTGCTTAAATCCCTTCCATTGCTTTTATGAAAGAATCCAAACTCCTTGCCATAGTGAAAGACCCTGCATGATATGGCTCCGGCAGACCTCTCTAACCTCCTTTGGTATCACTCTTCCTCTGGCATACCATGATCTAGCTACAGGCCTCATTTTGATTTCTCAAACACACCAAGCCCTTCCCCACTCCAGGCTTTCACATGAATTGTCCCTCTGCTTACAGTGCTCTTTATCCAGTTCTCTACATGACTGCCTCTTTCTCAATCTTTGGGTCTCATCTCAGATGCTGCCTGCTCAGAAACACCTTCTGTATCACCCTATCCCTAATGGTCTACTCCCTCTCATCACTCAGACATTTCAACAATACCCACACATTTCTTTTGCAGTACTTATCACAATATATTTGTGTATTTATCTGTTCATTATCTTTCTCATCCACTAGAGTATGGACCCATGAGGACAGGGATATCATCAGTTTGTACTGCTATATCCTCAGTACATCTAGGAGGTAGCAGTCACTCAACAAATTCTTACTAATAGAATAAAGGAAACAGTGGAAGAACAAAATCAGTATGGCCTGTACCATCCATCCTGCCTGAAAGTTTTCTAGCTTTTTATTCCATGCCACAACTTGTTATCCTAGTGATACATAATACATGTTCCTGCAGTTCCTGGTTGGTTTTTAATGCCCTGCTTCTGCTATCAACAAGAACATCTTTACCTAGTTTGACTCCCTTTTCTTCAAGGCTTTTACCTCAAAAGCTATGGAGTCCCTATGCCACCCTCAACTGTCCAGAGAATCTGAAGTTTATTCTATGGCTTACCCGTTATGCAACCTAGAATTTAATGCACTCTGTGACGTAATCTATTTGCTACTATAATGTAGCTATTGTCAGCCAATGGCAAGGCCACAAGACTTCCCCAAAGTCACTTCACTTGCAGCCCTGGTGCCAGAAAGGTGTCTCAGGGGTGTCTCAGGAGTCTTGAGGAATGATTTTAGAGGCTCCTGAAAGCAACAGATTAGGAAGCACTTTATTTATTCTGAATAAACTGGTTCCTTAAGACATGAAATGATCTAACAATGAAACAAAATATAGTTTTACTCATATAGGTAGGGATTTATTTTTTTATAGCTGGACAAAAAATTCCTTTTCCATATGTCCTACTCCCTTAAAAATTAGTCACTGTGCCCATAATACCAACAGTGAAAATTCCAATCAGGTAATTATAGGTCTAAAAAAATCTCACATGTGCTGAGATAGAAGCTAAACTAAACTGTGCAGAGCAGAGACTGGCTAGTGTTTGAGCATCCTCGTGCATGTGTTTAAAGGTACTTAGTGACGTTGCTTATCATGCAGTATAAACCTTATTTTCAAAATAATTTATTTAATTGTACTTCTCCTTGGAGGGTTAAATTATAGTTGATAAATGAACCTCTTGTGCAATAGCATACCCAGGGCAGCTATTCAATATCTTATACCATACTTACTCTTATGTCATGCATTCTTTACAAAACAGTATTTGAAAGAAACACTTCCTCATCATGACTGAGAATGATTTTACAATGGCTATCAGACAACTAAAATCTCTACTTTCCAAAGAAACTCAGTGTTTTCTGCATTAATCTGTAAGTTAAACGCTAAAAGTTGAAAACTAAAAAGGTACACGCTCTTTAAGTACATAAAATCTTCATTTTTATGTAAGTATGTTTGTAGTGGACAATAAACATTGCATATTTTACTGTGTCTCTTATAATGATTCCCAGTACTGTCACACCAAAATATCTCTGTCCTTCATCCACCTACTATAAAAGCACATCAACACATACCTAGTCCCAAAACTAAAATCCTTTAAGACTTTTTGTTTCTCAACCTCGACACATCCCCAGTCATTTACTGACCCCTTAATCTTCCAAATACAGTTGCAATTCACAGTTCTCTGTGTGTGTGTGTGTGTGTGTGTGTGTGTGTGTGTGTGTGTGTGTGTGTGGTGTCTGGCTGGATAATGATGAGCTAAGCTTAATTATATCAATAGGCAGGAGGCCCCAGATCTCCTGCTGCCTTCTGGGACTGATTGGAATTTTAAAATATTATTTTCACTTAGTGGAATCCAAATTAGATAAATAAATTCCATTAAAAAAGAACTGTGGTGCATTTGCTGTTGATTTTTGCCCATTTATGATTGTGCCAGAAGATGAGGTGCCCAAAGGGATATACAGTTATATTCTGGCAAACACCTGATTGTACCATTTAAAATATAACAGACAAGACTTTTTCTGTTGTGCTAGAATATACTTATTTTTTATAATGTCTTCCTTTTATTGTACCTCTAATATATTTCCCAAATATTATTCTATCCCTCCCAATTATTGTTTAATGTAAGTCATTATTGTATGATTAATGGGCTTATGTTTTTGTTCATATTTTTATATATTTATTTCAAGGTGACATTTATGGCTCTACCGGTCAATGACTGCAATCGGAGGAAGGCAGAGAGCTAACCTCTTTCGCTCTGTGTTGTTCCTAGCTAAGCTATGGGAAAGATAAAAAGATGGGAGAATTTAGAAATCTGATTTGGGGTCCTAAAAAGCCAAAAACATTAGGTAAGTCCCTTTAGTATTCCTCTACAGAGTCAGACTACTTCTCCTTCATTTAAGCAAGGTTATAAAATTATCTCTATCTTTCCTAATTAAAGACCTGAAAAACATGAATTTTAGGTTGCTTAGAGAGCTGGGATTGGGTTTGAGGCATCACAGGCCACCCAAGGAAAATCCAGCTGCATCGCATTTGGAGCTGTCCTATCATAGTCTGGAAAAAATGCTCCAATCTTAAAAATATGTCTGGACCACTTTATTTCACTCCTGTGTGATCCTTAGGTGAAGTGCAGGGTGGGGTGGAGACAGATGGGTAAGATGGGGGTGGCAAATGAGATTCTCCATGAAAAACCTTTTCTAAAAAGAAGCCATCAATCTGTAACAAAGTTGATTTACAGTTAAAAAACTAACATTATAGATCATGTGTGTACCCCCTTCATCCGTCTGTAGTAGGGAGTTTTACACACTGCCTACAAATAAAGAGCATGCAAAATATCCTCCTCTACCTCAGGGACTCAGACATGGCCGCAGGCATGTTAGGGGCAGAGGGTCTCACTTCCCTACAGGCCTGCCCCTCCTTTTTACCCCTGTGCCTCCATGATGCCCAGATCTTCAGACTCTTATGAGCCTCAGTTTGCCTGGGTCTGTTCTCTCCCTAATATAGGATATATCCATTCTTCATAATCTCATGAAAACTTACCTGCATTCACTTATGACCCTATTAAATAAATTGCTAATATTTCTGTTTAGGGGCAAAAATGGTCTTGGCTAAAAATGCCTTCAAATATTATAAACATAGAATCTTGGATTTTTGAGGAATGGGACCTCAAAGATTATTTTACAGATGAGGAAGCCAATTCCCAGAGAAGTCATCTAATTCCCCCAGGGTCACACAGCTACTTAATTATTTTGCTGGAACTAATATCTATATTTCTCAGTTCCTAATCCATTGTTTTAAATGCATAGCACCAAGCGCTTGATGTTTCAGCCTTCTAAGGAAATATTATCATTTAGACATAGGCTTTCTAATTCCTTAACCAAATGAATAAGATGGAGAATTTAGGCTCTGATACATGTTCTTAAGATGTAACGTAACCAGTCCTCTGAGGATTGTCTTTCTAAAACAAACCTTTAAACCCCACAACTTATTTAACTGAAACGGTTTGCATTCCTGCTCATTTGTGGCTGGCAATGCCATCTCTTAATCACAGAAGAGGAAGAACTGCAATAGTTTCTTCTAGAAACATTGGCAAGAGTCATTCCCTTGAAAAGCAGTAAAGAATCAGTGACTCTTGTCTTTGGTTAAGTTGATCACTTAATGGAGAAGGTGGGGACAGCCTAGATATCCCTTTATGCCATCCCATTAACAAATGTGAGTGCACGAGTGCAGGGGGGTATCATTAGGGTAAATGAACAGGACTTGGGGATTAATGCTGTTAACACTGCTGCCTACTGATAGTAAGAGAAGGCAATCTCAACCTGTTAAATAGCCCACCACCTGGGAAGTTGAACGGCCCACAGTCTGCAGAGACTGACATGGTATCAAGAATGAGCTACAAAAACATTCTGAGTCACAGGGATATCACAAAGAAAGAGGTGCAGAGAAATCTTTAAAGGGAAAAAGAGAGGATGAGAAAATTAACCAAATTAACATGTTAAGCTATCTTGTAAGACCTAGGAGTACTGTGGAGTGATTGATTTGGTCCTGAAGAAATACTGGGTGCAGGTGTGAAGTATTTTGGCTTTTCTAATATTCCCATTAAATCATTTGCCAAGGTCACCTTGTATGGGGGTTTCAAGTAGTTTTTAATGATAACTTTTCCCAAAATACCTCTGTACTACCACTCTTATGAATATATTCATAAAATATGTCTGTGTCTTTCTAACAATGGTGTATCAGCACACAGTGTGGGCTCCTTTTCCCAAAGTCAATCCTGGAGGAACTACAGACTTGAGAGAGAAACATGAATCTGAATAACTAATATAAAAATGGTGAGGAAACTCCTAGGGAGAAAGCTGTGGAAGTCAATGTCTAGGGTGGCAGCAGCCTGGGGCAAAAGCTACTGTGTCACAGCATTAAGGACTGGCTTAGGGAGAGCTTTTAAATTCTGTTTTTATCTGGGGATGGTCATTGTCTGCCCTATCACCAACGAATTTACAACAGTCCAGGTCACTGCCATGGGATAATATCAGGATAGAGTAGAAGACCTGATGGAGTGAAACTATATTCCCACAAACCAGTCACATGTCATGAATCACTCGTATACTTCTTCCCTAACTAAACTCCCACTTGGTGGGATTATAACCTAAGGGGATTGCCTCTGCCCAGGAACATAAAGGAGATGCCTGATGGAGTGCAGATTAACCAAGATGTTCTGTAAAAATATGTCCTAATATAATAGTGATTACAATAAATTTAAATGGGTTTAACATTACTTAAAAGACAGAGATTCTCATACTAGTTTTTAAATTAAAAGAAAAACAGATTCAATAACATGCTGTTTGTAAGAAGGGTCATTCAAACAAGAGGATACAGAAAGGATAGGAAAAGGTAACCTGGCAATTATTCAGAATTTCAAAGAAAGTTGGAATTGCATTCTGACAAAATTAAAATTCCTGGGGAAAAATATCATAAAGGACATTGAGGAATATTATACCCTGATAAAGGGAATAATAAAGCAAGATTTTGTCATCATGAACATAATTGCACCTAACAACAGAGATATACAGCACTGTGGGGGAAAAATAGATAAATCAAAAACTGTAACTGGAGACTTTAACATGCACCTTCTGAAATGGATAGATCCAGAAAATAAGATTAAGTTCTAGTTTCTTAACTAGAAAAAAAAATTTTTCTAAATTAAAAAATTAAATTAAATTAAATTTAAATTAATTTAAAATTAAAATTAAATTAATTAAAATTAAATTTAAAAAATTAAATTAAAAAAAATTTCAAACCCATGTCTTAAATCTACAAAATATGTATGAAATAGCCTTTGGAAACTATAAGAGAAATGACAAAGTATTTAGAATTGAATGATAAAATTCATACTACATGTTAAAATTTGTGGGGTACATCTGAAGCAATATTTATGAGGAAACATTACTTTGAATACATTTTTTAGGGCACAAGAAAGACTGAATAAAAATATAGCTAAGCAAGAAGGTGAAAAAAAGTAAGAAAATATCCTCCAAAAGGAAAGAAATAATAAATGAAAATAAGGGCAGAATTCAACTAAACAGAAAAAAAATTTTTTTTAAATAGAGTACCATAACCCCAATGTTCATTATTTTAAAAAATCAATAAGTCAAATAAAACTTGAGCAACACTGATTGTAAATAAACAATATATAGTATTAAAAGGAGAAATAACTATAAACTCAACATAAATTTTTAATAATAATGAAATGGTATTATGAAAAGTTATATTCAAGTAAATTTGAAAACCTCAATGAAATAGATAAATTTATGGAAAAGTATAAAATGCAAAAGTATATATAAGACAAAATAGAAAATGTGAAAAGACAAATTAGCATTTAAAATACTTAAGTGGTGAGCAAAGACTTTCCAAAGAAGTCTCAGGTCCATATTTTTTACAGTTGAGTTCTATCAAACTTTCAAAGATTAGTTAATCCTATAAATAGAAAGAGAAAGAAGACTGACCAGTACATATTATGAGGTTAGTGTAATCTTTATTCAAAAACTGTGTAAGAGGGCTTCCCTGGTGGCGCAGTGGTTGAGAGTCCGCCTGCCGATGCAGGGGACACGGGTTCGTGCCCCGGTCCGGGAAGATCCCACATGCCGCAGAGCGGCTGGACCCGTGAGCCATGGCCGCTAAGCCTGCGCGACCGGAGCCTGTGCTCCGCAATGGGAGAGGCCACAACAGTGAGAGGCCCACGTACCGCAAAGAAAAAAAAAAAAAAAAAAAACTGTGTAAGGATAATACAAGAAAAGAAATTTATATATCATTTCACTTATAAGTATAGATGCGAAAATTTTAAATAAAGTATTAGTTACATGAATTCAACATTATATATATATTTTAGCCACAGAATTGTCAGGTAGAGTTTATTCCAGGAATACAATGGTATTTACCATGAGAACATTTTATCAATAATATACACTACATTAATAGACTAGAGAACAAAATTGAAGATTTTAAATAAATACAGAAAAAGTGATAAAGTTCAACACCTTATAATAAAACCTTTTATCCAACTAGGAATTAACAGAAACTTCCTTAACCAAATAAAAATTATGTTCACAAACCCTTCAACTTTCAACACATTCCCTTTAAGTTTAGGAACAAAACCAAGATACCCATTCTCTCTGCTATTGTTTAACATAGTACAGTAAAGTATTAAAGGGGAAGAGATAAAACTCATTATTTGAAGATTTTTTACATAGTAAAAACAAAAGTCAATATATAAACAATATTGACTAGTAAGAGATTTCAGCAAGGTTGCCAGATTCAAATTCAATACAAAATCAATAGCATACAAAATCAACAGCATTTCTCTATATCAGCAAAATCAACAGCATTTGATTTTGCTATAACTATAAAATTTCTATGAATTAAAAAGTACTAAAAAAAAGTACTGAATGTTTTATAGAGATAAATTTTAAACTCTATTGAATAGAATAGAATAGACATATATTCTATATGCTTGAAGAGATGATAATAGTTTAAAGATCCAGGTTTTCTTCATATTAATTTATAAATTCAATGTAATTCAAGTCAAAATTTCAAGGACTCTCTTTTTAACAGTAAAACTTATTCTGAAATTGGTTTCAAGGGATAAGAATATATGCTTAGTTTAAGGCAACTTTAGAAAAAAAGAGTAAATAAAAAAGGATGGTACGGTATGAGACAAATAGATCAACCGACTACAGCAGAGAACTCAAAACAGATACAATGCAAATATGAGAACATTATATATGATTAAGCTGGTCCTACAAATTGTGGTGGTCATAAAAATGTGTAACTCAGAGTTTCTGTTGCAGAAACATAGTTGATTGATGACCCCTCTGCCTCCACAACCACATTCACGCCTAGGCCACACTTCCTGGAAGTGTTCCCAGCCAATGACTGAGCACAGTGTGGGTACTAATTCAGGCCCATTCGCATAAGACATGGTACACCTCTGACAGGCAACTTTGATTTGAGGACTCCCCATTGGCCTGGCCAAAACTTTCATTGTACGACAGTCTGAGATTCTTCCTACCCAATCCGTCTTCTTTCTACCTCTCCTTCACAGGTATCAGATATTCACAGGAGTGGTCTTCTATGGACCTCTCTCCCCCTTTATCTTTCACATCTGTTTCCCCCAATTAACCTCTTGCATATCTAATC
Source organism: Orcinus orca (assembly GCF_937001465.1). Lineage (NCBI taxonomy): Eukaryota > Metazoa > Chordata > Mammalia > Artiodactyla > Delphinidae > Orcinus > Orcinus orca. Next base: position 147,655,724 of record NC_064559.1, on the reverse strand, counting down.
ACATTTTAGCTTCTGATTATAGGAGGATCCGAACTAAAATACAAAAAATGAAGAAAGGAGAGATTGCTCAATAGACATTATTCAACAAATTGCCTCCTATATAAGGAAAAATATAATTGCATTCCTCTCTCACACCAAAATTGCAGGTGAATTCCAGATAGGTTAAAACTAAATTAAAAAAGTATAACTAAAAAGTTTTTAAAAGATAGTCATCCAGTGGTAGTGAAAGATTCCTTAAACAAAACTTCAAAAGCACGAATAAGACCAAGGTATTAATTTGAGAATATCAAAACTAAGGATTTCTGTTCAGTGAAGGACACTGTGACACAGACTACTAATGTCCCCCAAGTTCATTACCCCTCTCTCTAAACCTAACAGAATTCCTGAATTTTAGGTGGGATCATGGCTACCTGGGTAAAAGATTATATTGCCCAGCCCTCCTTATACCTAGATATGGCCCTGTGGCTACTTTATAGCCAATGAAATGTGAGCAAACTTCCAACAAATGTGCATAGCTTCTATATCGTGCCCTTAAAACAAACGGATTTACCACCCTCTTCTCCCTCTTTTCCCTTTCCCAGTGGCTGGTAAGAGTCACACTGCATCAAGTTAAGAATGGCAATACCCTAGAAATGGTGAAATAGTAAGACAGAAGAATCTCCTCTTTCCTTACTGTTACTTGAGAGAGAAATAAATCTCTTTCTTGAGCCATTGTTAATATGGAGCTCTGTTACAAATGCCACAGTTACCTCCTAAATAACAGAAACATGGTGGGCAAAGTTAGTGGACGGATGACAAATTGGGAGAATATATTGGCAATGTCTAAAATCCAAAAGGCATAATATTTAAAATATGAGAGGAAAAAACCTCATGCAAGCAAATAAACAAAAAATGGAAATCAGAAATGGTCAAAAGCTGTTAACATGCAATTCACATAAGAGGAAACCAAAAGACTAAAAAGCATATTAGGGGATGCTAAATTATATTAGTAATTAGAGAAATAAAAATTAAAATGATGTTATATCACTTATAACCATAAAATTGGCCAATACTGAGTAATGCCAAGGATCAAGGATATAGGGACATAATATAAAAATATAGGGATATTCTTGAAGTTTTTGGTAGGAATGTCCTGGAAAACATTCTGGAAAATAGTATGACAAAGCCTAGTTAAATTAGGAATACATAGGCTCTTGGATCCAGCAATCCTGCTCCTGAGTAGATACCCTAAGAAATCCTTATGCAGATCCAAAAGGAACTACATACAAGACTGTTCATTGTAGGGCTGTTTCTGGTAGTAAGGAAATAGAGACATTGTAGATCTCTATCACTGAAGGAACAGGTAAGTTAAATGTGGAATACTATTTAGCCATAAGAAACAAGGGAGTTCTAATACATATGACACACAGATATTAAAAATATAGTGCTGAATAAAATAAGCAAGAAACAGAATGAGATTTATAGCAGATCATTATATAAATAAAAAGGCATGCACATGAAAATAATATAATATACATTTATAATAAATAGGTAGTAAAATAAATACATATTTTACAAAAACACACCAAAGAAACACCACATTAAAATGGTTGAGGAATAAGGATAAAAGGCAAAAAAATAAACAAGGAAGGGTCATTGAATAGACTAATGATTGTACCATGCACTAAATATGACTAACTCTGCCTTCTGCACTCGAAGTCCAAGAAAAGCAATAATAAAACAATATAAAATTTATACAAATAAATTGCTACAAAATTAAGTCTGCCTTTCTTTATTAAATATATTACTACTTCCTTTGAATACTCCTTGAGGTATTTTCCTAATATAATAAGCAATCCTGTGAATCCTGTGACAATTAATTTTCACAGGTCAGTAATCTAGGCAGCTGACCAGAGGGTAGGGGTAGTAGGAATACTGGGGATAGAGAAGAAGGAACTTAAATGTTATTCATATTATCTCTGAAAATGTGAGTTATTCTATTATAGTTCCTAGTATTATCTTCCTTCATTATTTAGGCTCAGTAGTATAAATCTATGGTCCTAATGAACCTCCCTTGACTCATAATAGCAAGCCAAAAAAGAAACGGCAAGGAGGTTAGAGAGAGAATAGTAGAGAGCCATGTATCTGTAGAGAATAGTAGAAAAGCCATGTATCTGGCTTTTCTATTCAAGGTAGACTCCAATGTCTTTAGGGATAGTCAAATAAAAGAACTGAGTGTGGGGCTTCCCTGGTGGCGCAGTGGTTGAGAGTCCACCTGCCGATGCAGGGGACACGGGTTCGTGCCCTGGTCCGGGAGGATCCCACATGCCGCGGAGCGGCTGGGCCCGTGAGCCATGGCCGCTGAGCCTGTGTGTCCGGAGCCTGTGGTCCATGACGGGAGAGACCACAACAGTGAGAGGCCCATGTATCACAAAAAAAAAAAAAAAAAGAACTTAGTGTGGAGCTCAGTCTTTCCATCAATGAGACAACCCAAAATTCATCAGAATCCTTTCACGTTCCATCTCCTTCTTGGCCAGCTAGCTCTGTTGCTCTATAAGGTTCTCAATGGCTGCCAGCCAAAACTGGTTGACTTCCTCCATGTTCCATAGCACTGTAGATACCTGGACTTATTTCCTATCAGAAATGAAGCCACAGTTTTATTTTCAAAAATAGACTTGGCCTTATTATTTGCATCTCACTTTGGCAATTCCTTACTATAAAAAATTGAGCTTTGGCTTGCTAACAGGGCTCCCTCCAAGCCCTGTGGCCTAGAGAACTTAGGGGAACCGTGCTCCCCTACAGTGAAAATGGCCAATTTTCCTTGATAAAAGGAAACCTAAAACTAATCCTTGCTTCAGGTGAACAAGCACTGATGTTTTCATTATACTAGAGCAAATGGATAAAAAAGTAAACAACTATCACAACAACAACAACAAATATTTAGGGAGAAGAGGGTCAAGGCCACAGTATAACCATAAAGGCCAAGTATCTTCCTTAATAAAATGTATCTTACATTCAGGGCTGGCTTCATGGCTGTACAACCAGTACAGTCCACGGGGTCTCATGTTCAGAAGGGCCCTGCTGGGGGTTTAATGCTCTGTGTTTGGGGTTTAATGCCCTAGGGTGGCCTCCTTGAAATTCTCCCAGCTCTGGTCTACCACTGCTGCTGCTTCTATCTGGGGTACAGTTTGAATTGGCTGGAGGAGGCCACATCTCCCTCCTCCAACTGCCTTCCCTGCTCCCTGATGGGTCCAGGTCAGGTACGCACTCCACTGCATACAGGGTGCCAGTGTGTTCAGTGGATGACTCCATTGGATCGTTTCCTGAATCCCATCCAGGTATCAAGTGAGGCCTGGCGCAGGACTCCACCTGCAGTAAATTGGGCAGGAGCAGGTTTATATGAAAAGGAGACTGACTTCCCTACCCCCAGCTGGGGCCCCACACTTTCATTGTGCCCTGGGCCCTACAAATGATGTAGCCATCTCTGCCTAAATCCTTCCAGGATGGGTACTGGAAAGAAGACTTTCCTGGTGGGAATAAGAAGCTTACCAAGTAATATGACTCTGTTCCTCTGAGTTTGATCTTCTTGGCGGTCTCCCACTGTGGATCGTCGTGCCACATCACACTGGCCTCTGAGGGGCACTCCTCCCTTAACTACTCTGTAGATTCAAGTATTTCTCTTTACGCCACTTAGTGCAACTGAACCAAGCCAGAAGTTTCAGACAGGATTTGTTAAATAGTAAAGAAAACAGAAAAATAAACACAGAATCACAAGGAATAGAAATAGTCCACCTGACAGAATAAAGACTGTGGTCCTAGGATAGCGGACTTATTCTTAGGAAGCCAATGACTCAACCATTCCACACAACAGCCCGTTCTACTCCCCTTACCTCCCCACACACGTTCCCTTTAAATGTTTTTTTTTTCCTTAATTCTTTTAGACAGTCCTAGGTTCCTCTCAGAGAGAACTCTCTCTTCCCTAGATGACTAATACCAGGAATTAAGTCATAGTTCAAAGGAAATGCTGCCTCCTCTTCCTCTAAAAGAAAAAAAAAGGAGTTTTAGCTTGGTAGGCCTACTAGGATAACCATATTTTAATAAAGTACAAAATTATTTCATTCCTATGCTGGGAAATAGGTAATATAGTAGCAAGGGCATTGTTCCCTAATGCTGGAAATGTTAGGATATTTCTGTTTTCATTTTAACTCCGCTACATTCAAACAATGATGTGTTCTACAGGTTCTGCTAAAAGAGTAACGTGGATATCAGTGGCAGTGAAAAGAAAGTAACGTGTTTAAGCTTCCCTCTAGAGCTCTGACATTCTGCTGTTCCTAAAAGTTTTATCCTATTTTAATTCCTGATTGATTTTTTTTCTAAAATGTATGACTTAATTGCAGGAGTATCTGATGGCTTTATTGTTCTTTTGGGTGTCACAGCTTGCAAATTTTTTTTTCATATTTCTTCCTCATGCAGTTGGTTGACCTCTGGCTATAACAGACTTTTTGTACCAGCTTATCTAATAAAAGGCAAAGCTCTGCCAACTCATTTCCAAATTCTCCTAGGTTAGCAGATGCATAAATTTTGGATTTCACAGGATATTTTTTAAAGTGAAGGTAAAACCTACAAATAATTGCCAACTTTTTATCTTATCAAGTAAAGACATTTAAAAGTAAAATATACTAATAATATTATTTCATAAAAGAAAGGACATTTTAGTTCTGAAGGAAGTCCTTTTAACTGAACAAATTAAGCAACAAACTCACTACATTTTCATTTCTCTGGGAAATGCTGAAGAAGAACATCAAAGATCATCACCAGGCAGCCTCCTGAATCAGAGGTTTGGCAACTTTTTAAAATTCTTAATAAATATTTCCCTCTAAACTTTTCAACCACTTTAAATATTTCTGTAAAAGTTTTATGAACTCCTATGTATGACAGACAATTCATGAAATTCAACAGTATGGACTCTGTGGCTTTTCAAAGTCATCCTAAAGTTTAAAACCTTTCAAGTAAGCATTTCATTATGTCTTTTTTTAACTACTAAGAACATTATACAGAAAGCACTGTAAAGTGCCATTGTCTTCTCTGGAATTATCTTTACATTCAAAACTTTCATTTATAAAATAGAATGCCACATATCACATGATTGAGATATACCACAGGTTATTTTCAATACCTATGACATTACTTCATAACTAACGGCTTAATTTGACACAGTAGGCCTATCGTCTCATCACTTGATATTGATATAAACGCTTCCACTCTTTAAGAGTCTCTCTTCTACATTTAATTCCTCTTGGAAAATATACTTTATATACACACACACAGATGAAAATGTGTCAGGAAATTTTAAAATTCTGACGAAGTTCTTTGCTTAATAAATGTGTTCCTATATGTATTTTAACCATATCGGTTTAGAATATTTTGTTACCTGCCCAGAAAGCAAAACACTGTATAGAATTAATAAGCTCTGACTTGACCTTCACCCTTTACTGCATAATAATCAATGTAAGATGTTACAAGGAAGTATTTATTATATTAAAACAAAGGACATTATTCTGATAGCTTGTTGGGTCTAAAATGTAACATTTGACTTTCAAAGCAAGTAAATCAGTAAGTTCCAAATGGGGACTTAACCAACAAAGGATCATGAAGTTAAAAAGTCTCTGTTAATCAATGACAAATTTAGTACTTGTTGCTACAATTACAAAGATAATAGTTCCTTTATGTCAGTGCCTTTGGTTTTGCAGCTGTAAAATAGCTTTGAAATTCAGCATTTCAAGGAACAGAAATTAATGGGAGGTCATTTCTACCAGAGAAATTTTAGGGGCCCATCCTCTCTAATCATCATTAAAAACTAAATCCGTAGGAGAAGAGGCACTTTACTGATTGTCAAGTGGAAGCTATTATTCATTTGATGAAGCTCTTGGCACCGTGCCATTGATTCTGCACTACAGCCTGCTGCTTGTTCTCCTTCATCTCCAGCAATCAGGGTTGTTTCTGCCTGCCAGGAGCTATTTATAGAGCAAGGGGGTGGGGGGGGGGGTGCAGAAAAGCTGGTATGTTCTCTTTCTTGAAAAACAACTTTCAAACTTTGTAAGTATAAATCTGTTTTCCTTGTCACTGGACTGTGTCTGCTTTTTCTGTCAATACAGAAGATAAAGAAGCTGACTTCAGGACAACTGCCCTTCTTAGTAATGACTAAGGATTTGGTGGAGTCACAGGCTACAGTCACACTGCATCTCACTCCCCAGGATTAATATTCCTCAAAACTACACACACCTTCTTATCTCTGTGGTGTAATTCTGACATTTCTATACCTCTGCGTCCATTCCAATTCCATGCCTTGAAAATTTCTAAGCATTCCCTGCTTTCCTATACTTATTAAAAGCAAATATATTTTGGAAAAAAAAACCCTCAAAATATAAGTGTAGGAGAATATTTGGTGGCTCAATTTTTTAGGAGTTGGTTCAAACTGAATTAACAGTTGGGTGTTGGTGAAATTGTTCTTCCTACGATTACAAAACAAGTTGGATTTTCAAAAATTTTATGTTAAAATATTGGTTATCCCAAGGCAATATAAATCTCTATTATTTAAATTTATCCACATGATATGGACATGGTATTCTCAAAGGTATCTGCAACTCTCACTGTCCTGAGTTGCAGTTGTGAACATATTTTAAAACCTAAACTATTCAGAATCTTTATTTTTGGAAGTTTCAGGCTTTATTTCAGCAGTTGCAAAATTCATTTAAAATGTTTTCTCCTCTAAAATAATATATAAAGAAAATAAAACAATAGCATGCACTTAAAATACTTTAAGGATAGCAATAGAAATACTTCTGATTGCTAATATTTAACTTAATGGAAAGGAATTATATTTGTTAGAATACAAGACAACAAAACCAAAACCTGAACCTTAGAAAAACATATGAAAATGTCAAAATCACATAGCTGTGAATTGCCTGACATAGATTCTTTTGAGAAATTTAGTTGATGATCCATTTTATTGTAAAAAAACAATAAAATGTTTTAACAAGCTACAATTTTTTTAAAAGTAGCCATAGAGGGTCACCATTAAATGTTCGGTTACAAGTAGAACACTGAAGACCCCCTTAATCATTTGAAAACATAACAGCGGATCAAAGTAGTCACTTAGCAGAACAACTTGATTTAGCAAGGTGGGAAACAGGCCAAAAATTTGTTTGTTTTGTTTTGTTTTAATTTCATAGAAGACCTACACTTCAGTGTGCCCTTTGAATTTTCAGAGCCCAGGGTTGCAGCAGGGACCAGAAAGGTATATTTACCTATGAGGCTGCAGTATCTTTTCTCCTCAAACCTACATGCCTACCACCAAGACAGTTACCTAAAAGAAGCTAAAAATTAAATAAAATGCTCTGTTTTAGACAAAGCTATAGAATATGAAGTGAAATTAAGTATATCCAAGTATTTTAGAAAGTCAAATGCAATAAGAATATAAAAAGTCCATTTGATTCTGAATTGCCCAAAATAACTCTGCATGGCCTGAACGGCTAGGTAATTTCCAACTCCTCCTCCCCTTCACTTTTAGTTCTCAGGACCTTCCTCTGTGGTCTTCCATTCCACACAATGAAAAAACTGAGGCATTTTTAGAACAGTATTTTGACATCTCTGCCATTAATTCAACTAATTACCACAGGGGCTCAGAAGGTTAGGCTTGCAAAGCTAATTCCCATCTTAAACATTCAATAATTCATTCAACAAATATTTACTGAGTACCTATTATATTCCCAGCACCATTCTAATTGTCAAGATACATCAAGGAACAAAAACATGCAAAATTCCTACCTTTATTAAATTTACATTCCAGTGGAGCTCCAGCTAAAACAAAACAAAGATCATCAAAAAAACTTCTCTCTTTCATGAGCATAGTTATATACTTGTCACAACTGCACAACATTAAATTGAAGAGCAACACCTTCATAACATTTACAATTTCTTGAGCATGGGCCATATATGCCAGGTACCATGTTGATTAAATTTTCATACATTGTCCTATGTAATTAATCCCTTTTAATCTTAATCTTCAAAAACAAAACCCACTATACAGATCCAGAAATGAATACTTAGAAAGGTTAAGTAACTTGTTAAGTTTACATGAATAAAAAGTGGCAAATTTAACACAAGTCTCTCCCCTCTATGAGAATAGTAATTTCAGGCAAGTCTTCTACTAAGGACTTCGCAGCATTCATACATTCAGCATTTATTCAACAAATATTAACAGGGTGCCTAATACATGCAGGCACTGTTTTAAAACACATGGAATACATTAGTGAACCAAAGAGGTAAGATCCCTGCCCTTGAGGAGTTTAAATCTTAGTGGGAGGAGACAGACAACAAAACTAATCATAAGTAAGCAAATACATATGTTAGAAGGTTAACATTTAATTCACTGGAAAATATAAAGTCCAACTTTTTTCCTAAGGATCTGAATTCTTAAGTTAGATGGAAAGACAACTTTTAATATTAAAAAAAAAAAGAAGCTCATGAGTCTTGACTTAAGCACCCCCAAAAAGAAAATGTGACAGCAGAACACAGTGTTAGAAAGAACTGACCTCATTCTGAGGGAACTGACACCTGTTTTCCACCACTGTGGAGAGGTGAACTTGTTTTATTAAGTCTTTGTTATTTTGATCATGAGAGGCTTGCAAATAAAGGGCAGAGCAGGGCATCAGTAATTGCCCATCTGGAGTACAACAAACACACGTAAATCACTGGAAAATCACGTGCGGTTTGATGACATTTATCCACTTTGGTTTCCACTGACTGACATGCCAAACCCCAGACACCAAAATGACTAAGGCTGGGGAATAAATACCCATCATTAAATTTCCAGTGGTTTAATAATTACCCCTCTTCCTGGGGACACGATTAAACCTCACACAACAGCAAAACTCCAACAAACTAAATTGCTGGCCGTCAGAGGTGAAGAGAAAACAAATGAGAAAAAGAAAAAGGGTGAGAGTAACAAAGGAAATGAAAGAAAAAAGAGAGAGAATGAAAGGACGAGACAACACGTAAGGGAAAAAAATCTCTTTGGTGGTTATTGTCAACCATCCTCTGGCTTAAGACATCACCCACAGGCACTAAACAAAATGATTAAGCAGCAATTTTGATGTGTACCTCATTCTCATCATTCCAGAGGATGGGACAAGTTGCCCCAGCGGGAGCAAAAAGTGCAGTAACACAGGAAACATAATCCCACCCTCATGCCAAGTTTTCCTTCTAGGGGTAAGGATGAGGTAGATCTCTTTAGCACAAAAATGGTGAATTGTAGCTCTTCTGGGAATACTAACTGGCTTTGGTCAGTATTGTTTTCTTAAGAGGAAAAAAATGGACCCCTTCTTTTAATATTATATTAAGTGGTCCCAGAGTTATAACTGACCTAAACTAAATCTGACTCAAAGTTCCTTGTAATGGTTGAAAAACCTGGAATACCTTCATATCCATGGAGTTTCCAGGCATAGTCTAAGGAAAAATTCCCAGTTACTGACTGAAACTAAGAGAAGTAAATTGGCTACAAGATGACAATAAATCCCATTTGAGATATGATACCAGGGATTACATATTAGTTGAGATCCAAGTCAGTGCTCCTTAAGTGGGTTCCTTCTTAATTTTTCCTATTTAAAAACTGAAAATATCCTAGCAGGCCAACTACAGAAACCATGTCTATGTTCCTCACCACTGTATCTCAAGGACCTTGCACAGTACTTAACAAATAATAGCACTTAATAGATATTTGACAAAAAAAGTGCAAATGAATGAATTTATTAATATTATTTGTCTATCTCACAAGAATATGGTATTATTTTATATATAACTATTTGGTTCCCTGGATTAACTAAGTACCCTACAAAGTCCAAAATGACTGTAAAATTCATTATATTTCTATGCCTCCATATTTACTTTTTTATATCTTTAATTTTATCTTAATAAGCAAAATACCACATTAGTCTCTGGCCAACATAAAGCAGGAAGGAGAAGAAGTAACTAATATTTATTTAGAACTCACTAAGATTGGCATGTGCCATATGCCTTCATTTGCATTGTCTCATTTCTTAAACTACTCTGATATAGTAGATATTATTAACCTCCTTTTAATAGAGAAAGAAGCACAGGCTTGAAGATGTTAACTAACTTGCCTAAAATTGTAAAATTATAAGTGGCAGAACACAGATTCAAACCCAAGCCCTTTTGACTTCAAAGTTCATTCTCTCTTTCTATTATATCAAACAGCCAAAGGAACACTTAATCAAACTGCAAAAACAGCATCTATCTGTCAAAAGATAAACTTCTCTTCAAGCTTGGGGTGTACCTGTGCCAGAATGTATGTGTTTTCACTATGATAAACAATTCCAGCAAAGGAGAAGAGTGCCAATTGAGTTCAAACACCAAAATATCTTTTATTTAGAGATTTTATTTTATAATAGTATGCTAAGAAATTATTCTTCTTTCTAAGGAGGCATTTCATTATAAATGTTTATTTCCTTCTTGTGTTTTAGTTTGACTTACCTTTAGTCAGACCAATCAGGAAAAAATGCACTTCAAAGAAAGTCATAGATGGAAGCAAAAAACACAGAGAGAAGTGGAGAGACTCTGAGCAGCACCCCCCAAAATCAATGATTCCCACCAAAGAAGCCACGAAAAGCAACCTTTCTCCATGAATGCCAGTTCCCTGGAAGGAGGCAATCATGCTCTTCTCTTCTAAAAAGTTACTTAGAAAAGACAGCATGACCTCTGCTCAAGTCTCCTGTGAATAAGTTCTAGAAGAGGTCCATGGAGGTACAATCCTACATGAAACTGAACAATCCTCTGGCAATTAGATAGTGAATTTGAGGCTTAGAGGAAAAGGTCCTATGTTTGTAAGTGAAGTAAACATTATTGGTGTTTTAACCACTCACATCACCTGTACATGTACTTAACTCAAACCACTGAATTAATAATTACCAGAGTTCAAAACCAAGACCTCAGTTGTGTGAGTACGTCTGTGTGTCTCCAGGACAGAAAGAAATCCTCAGAAAAAAAAGGCTCATCTTTCGACTGGCCTAATATGAAAAACTCCCTGAAATAAACATGTGTCGAGTTAAAGAGGAAATCATTCAGCAAAATTTATGAAGAAAAATCCGTTTGATAAACCTCTGGCAGTCTCAAATTTAAAGTGCTCTAACTGGGGAAAGTGGGGGGGGGGATGAACTGGGAGATTGGGATTAACATACAGACACTAATATGTATAAAATAGATAACTAATAAGAACCTGCTGTATAACACAGGGAACTCCACTTTGCTGTACAGCAGAAACTAACACAACATTGTAAAACAACTATACCCCAATTAAGAAAGAAAAAAAACTGGAAAAAAAATAAAGTGCTCTAATTATCTGATCGAAGTTTCAGCATGGGTGTTGCTAATCTCTACAAGTGAGATCCTGTCAAAAGCAAATATTAGGCCATAACCATTAATAATCAGAATCATAACCTACCAAAAATTGGCTTATGTTTTCTTTTTATGTTATCAATCTGTACTGTACCTCAGTCTCCCTCACCCTAAAATAGAGTTTATAACAAGTAATTCCTATCTAAAAGAAGATATGAACAGCATAAGTTTTACACATAAGCAAATATCTATGTGGTTTATTTTGAAGAATAGCAAAAGGTCCATGTGTCCCCCAAGTGTATCATCCTCTCTCATGCACTACTCGTTGCAAACTAAGAAATTCACGGTTAATGGCCCTTCTTTGAACTAGGACATAATATATGTAAATTATCTATAAACATGCATACCCTATCCTTTAAGAGCAGAGTTTGAAGCAACAGACAGAAATCAGGTTTATTTCAACAGGGTAAAGAGAACAATTTGGAACATCCACGGAAAAAGTCAGATCATTAAATATTAGGAAGATAAGTAAAGATGCCAGAAGATATAACAATAGAAAGTTGAAGCAAAGGAAAATTTTCTAATATAATAATAACATAATTCATCTGGCTCACCTTACTTAGGAAGATTAAGTAATATATGCAGGGCTCTCTAAACTACTTGAAAAAGAAACCATAGAAATACAGAGAATAATTATAGCTACGTCTTTTAGTTCTAAATAAGTCTTGGCTGAAAGCCCCATTAGCTCATTCATATCAGCAGACTATCACTTAGTAACGAAAAAAAATAAAAATCCTACATGCTAGTCAAGGAGCCAAAGAGTCAAATGCAGCCTGCAAGGGCTCAAAATCTAATCAGAATTCAACCTGGGCAATATAAGAATCTGGTTCACATATTTTTAGTGGGTATCTTTCAAACACTTAAGGGAGAAAGAGATTAATAAATTATCTCCAAACCCTATCCCTAACATGTAAGGAATGAAAAGGCTGCCACCTGTCTAGGATTTGAGTTTCACAGGCATGTTCACTACATCAAAGCATCAAGGGAAAGGCTTCAAGGGAAGACAGACAAGATCAAGAGACTTGCATATTTTAAATAAGACACAAAAATTACAACATAAAAAAAGGATCAGAACCCCTCTATTCATTCAAAAATCTGAGGGCCTTTAGTGGGTTAGGCTTAAATTTATATGTCCTAGAAAAGGTACCCTGTTTAAAAAGAAGTTTAAGGGGGAACAAATGTATTTCATGGGGTTTTATAAATTAATGAAAGTGTTCTGCAAGGTGCTTTGAGATTCAGAGATTAAAGAAAACTGTGAAGCCATATAAAGTATTTACTTTCCCTAATGCTGTGAGAATATGAGTGACTTTTCTCAGCTGTTGTCAGTGAAACTTTTTCATATTCTTTCTTGGTGCTATCTATACCAAGAGTAATAACATCTTATATTTAAAGTAAGCTTTAAAGATTGCAAAGGGATATTATATATGCTTTTCTGATCCTTAGATATACTCTGGAGATAGTTATTTTTATCTCGATTTTACAGATAAGTCAACTAAGATTTAAACATTTAGTAATTTACTCAAGGTTACACAATAGGTAAGTAATAGAACTGTGTCAAACCCTTGTCTTTGGACTCCAGGTTCATGACATTTCTTCCCACCAGCCTAGCAAGTAACAAGACAGACAACTCTTACTTTTATTCCCTGCTGATTTCACAAGGTAGACATTCCAACTAGACCTGTTAAAATAGTCAATATTATTATTAAGGCAAAAGTATAGTAATTTTCATCACTGATAGCATAGTGAAGGTACAAACTACAACTCTTTCACATGACCCACACAAAGCAAATTGAGTGGAGGCTTCAAATTGTTCCTGGATCAATCTGTGTGTGACCATCTTGCTAAAGCAAGGGGATTTCTTTATTCTGGACCTTAACTTGTGAAACTGAGTCTTGGCAAATTTCAGAATGTGTTGATGCAATCCACATGTACTGTTATGAAAGTGTGCCTAAGCCATGGGCCCTGGGGCAGGTGTACAAACGTACAATGACACGAAATTCTTTTTCTGCCTAAATCTCATTCTTTCAGTAGTAAAAGAGTCTGAAGGAGAATCCTGGGAGAATAGAAACAGCTTCAGAGGCACTTGTTAGAGTGGTTCTTGCAATAGCAATAAAAATAGAAGTAAAGAAAAAAAATCAAGAGTAGTGCTTTTTTGTCATAGCTTATAATAAAAAGCCCCCACAGTACAATATTTCAGTTAGACTTTGCTGCGTAACAAACCATCCCTAAACTAAATGGCTTAAAATTTTTTTATTACTTCTTACAATTCTGACAGTCTGGTTGGGTGGTTCCTCTTCTGACCTCACCTGTCCTCACTCATGTGCTGTATTCACCTGGAGAGTCAGCTAAGGGCCTATGGTCAAGGTGGAAAAATAGACTCCACCAGTTGATGGGAGAAGTCACATTGCAAAAGTCTGTGGACACAGGGAGGCATAATTCTTTGGGGTCCATTATAGGTATAACAATCAATCACACTAGGGTTTTTAATCCCAGCTGTACATAGAATCATCTGGAACACTTTGAACAATTACCAATGACTGAGTCTCACTTCTAGAGGTTCTGATTTAAGTGGTTTGGGATGAAGCCTAATCATCAGCAGTTTTAAAAGTTCTCCAGTTGATTAAAATTAAGCTAGATCTAAGAACAACTGCTATATTTCATGATTGAATTATAGTAGTTGTAGAATGAGTAAACAAGAAAACTTTGCAATAAAAATTCATACCAATGGAAATGATGAAGGGTAAGAAAAAACAGGAAACAGAAATAGAAGACAGAAATATATTGGATCAGAGTCAATAACAAAACCAGAACAAAGATATTAATTCAGTCAAAACCAGCTATGGGTTTTTATCAGTACCCTAATGAAGCAAGATTGGTAATTAACACCAGAACAAAACTGATGACCTATGTAACTATGTGTTATAGTCTTAACTTGTTGTCTTCATACTTATAGATATGCTTAAGTGTTTAAAACCCAGTACACAGTTCACTCATTGTGTTGATCTAGTTTTTCCCAATTGACTCTGTATCTTCCCTCTAATACATGGGTTCTCAACACAGTCTGAACCTAGGATGTTTTTAAAGACTGCTGATGCAAAAGCCCAAACCCAAGTGTTCTGATTTAATTGGCCTGCAACAGAACCCAGGCATCAGCTACCCAGGTGATTCTAATGTGAAGCCAAGTTTGAGAACTCCTGCTTTACATGTCATTTTTTAAGCAAACCTTAAAGTATTTATAAGGAGAGTTGGACATCAACTCTGATGGAACTAATCAATACAGTGTTCTCCATTAGGGTTTAAAATAGTTCTCTGAGGGCTGGACCTATATATTTTTTAACTGTGTGTATCAACACCCTGGCACAATTCATGGCATAAGACCTAGACCGGTAACTGTCTTACAGAATGAACACCCTAACTTATTGCTGCGTGAGTTTGAGTGAGGGCTGAACATACCACAGCTTCCAGGAACATTAAATACCTTGAATTCATCAAAAAGTTACTGAAAAACTACTGTTGGCAAAGCACTGTGCCAGTTACTCCACGTACATACTCATTGTAAATATTAATGCCAGGCCACTGTAAATATTTTTTTATGCAACTGACAGTTACATCCAGGGTAAGCTAGTAATTAGAAAACCTCATATTGCTTGAATACCCAAGGATTAACTGAAATAGTCCTCTTCATCAGACAGAGACAGAACTTATACTTGAAACACAGGCCATTAACAGTCAACACTTGTACACTCCAGAGCCTCTACCATAGACTGACCTCCCCAGAGACACCAGCCTTGGACACCCCAGCTCAATGACAGGCAATTATCCTTTATGCTTCTGATACCTCCTATCATCCATCCTTGCTTTTCATTCCTCATTCTGTTCCTGCATCTACCCAATTCCTAAATCTTCTTAGCTTAACTTTCTCTTCCTGACTGAAAACTTAGTCCCTGGAATTTGTTTTTTCTAGTTTCAACCCTCCATCCTCTCTAGAACACAACTTAGACTGATTCCTTGACTTTTCTTACTCTCAGCCAACATCAGAAAATCATGTTAGTGAAGCTCCAGCCATGGGACACCATCTATGAGGTCTCACTGGCCTATGCCCCATGTACACTTCTTCCCCAACCCACACATTTTCAGGTCACCCGCACACTGGGATGGACCCTCATTCTGCTGGTTGGCTGTCAAATCCCTATTTAGAATATGTGAACTCAGGGGACTTCAGAAGTCAGGGTTCCCAAACTTATACTGGGCACTATCTTAGAGAAAAGAATTTGTATAAATATGGGAAATACTAGCTTTAGCAAAATCAAAAAGATTTCTTTAGTGGAGTTCTTCAAAGAGCCTTGATAAATATTGTGAATTTCTACCACCAGGTGTCTTCTAATGCTGCAAAAGAAGTTTTGGTGGCTTGAAAAAAATCTGAGAATTCTCACTAAACATCCCAAACGTGGAGATAAGTAAACTGAGATGAGAAGATCTCCTTTTTTTCTCTCTCTTTCCTGATTAGCTTGAAAGAAAGGGTATGAGGTAGATGTGGAGAGGGATGGTTTAGAGACTGGTGAAATCAGTGCAGTTTTTAGGGTTATGTATTAGAAACAAATCCTATGGGGCTCCTAACTGAACTAAGAGAGTTACTTAAAGCCCTAAGGAATGGGACATATTTGTGATAAAGAGAAGTGAATTTTGGTAGGTTATATTTCACGAAAACTTAGGAGAGCAAAGCTCAGGGTATTGCAGTTAAACTTCATACAATTTTCTCTGACCTCTAACCAACTCCAGAAGCCCTCCAGGCTCTTCGTTGTGGTGCACGGGCTTCTCTCTAGTTGTGGCATGCAGGTTTTCTCTTCTCTAGCTGTGGCTCATGGGCTCCAGGGTGCGTGGGCTTTGTAGTTGTGGCACAGGGGGTATAGTTGAGGTGCGCAGGCTCAGTAGTTGTGGCACGCAGGCTTAGTTGCCCCATGGTATGTGGGATCTTAGTTCCCTGACCAGGGATTGAATCCGCACTGCCTGCGTTGTAAGGCGGACTCTTTCCCACTGGACCACCAGGGAAGTCCCTCTTCCATAATCTTTATAACTAACTTTCAAGGAATTTTTTGTGAAATAATAGTTCTTACAAGTAGAAACATTTATTTGTGGTTGAGAGGCCTGCAACATACAGTTGTGTAGATTTTTCACTGCCCAACTCCAGGGAGTACCAATCATATTGTAATCTGAACAACTAAATGTAGTGGCTCTGGAGTTTCAATTTAGTTTTTCTTCTATTAAAATTAAATAAGACCAGATTAAATGATCTTATTTATGAGAGCATAAAATTTATGATCAATATATTTATCAAACTATTTTTAACTATCTGCCTATACATGTCTTTATCAATAAATATGCATAGGGATATATTTTCATGTTTACCTACTCTTACAGATTATTACTTAAATATAGTTGCATGTAAGTATTCAATAACTATTAATTTAATTATATATAGATATGTAGCAATTTATAAGTAATATTTGGTAGTGAGGAAAATCTGTGTGCTCATTCTAGTCTTGGATCTCATAACTATCATTTTCTTTGGTGAATCTGACTATTTATCTGAAACCCATTTTATCCCTTTTAAGATTCTACTCTGTCCATGTATGTCTTAATTCTAGTGAATAACCCAGCCTAGGTAAGTGTTCTGAAGACATTAATTTGTCCCACACGTCAAATTCCTTTTTATGGATTTAATTTCCCTCTCAGAGAGGCTGGAAGGAGCATTGTGATCTGCCATACGACCCTTCCACCATGGTCACAGCTTATTAGACAATAATAGACACCAGGTCCAAGACCAATTCTTTGCTTTAGACACAAAGTAATGAACAAATGAAGGACGAAGAAATAGAGACTATAGTAATTAGTGATAGAACTTGAGTTGGATGATAAGGGACAGGACAGTCATGTTGGGCCATGTGAATAATTAGAGAAAAAACTAGTTGCTAAAGAGAGGAAATAATTAATTAGATACCGTTAGAAAAGCAAAAAAAGTAAGTCTTGAAGAATGTGCATGCCATTGCTCTAGAAAGAAATATTCCACCTTCAGGTTGGAGAGAAGGAAGGAGGAAGAATAGATAAGGATTTAGGAAACATAAGGATTTCAGAAAAGGAAGCAAGGGGCCTTATTTTGGTCTTTAGCCTCAGTTATGTGCCTCAATGTGGTTTAAGCTATATTTAGGGATATATGGTAGTTACAGAGAAATTAATATATTTATACTTTCTCATTTAACTGTTATTAACTCTGTATAATTTATTTAGAGGAAAGAAGAAATGAATGATACGCTTCAGGTAATTGAATCTTTAAATACTTACTAGGTCCTTACCTTTTAAAGGTTTAAAAATTGATACGCACAAAATTAAAACCCTCCTAAATTAAAAACTCTATGAATGATATAAGAAAGAGGAAAAGTGTGAAACTGAATTGTCTGCCCTATGCAAACTGAGAAACCACAAAAAAGAGAGACAGAGAATGTGTGTGCACAGAGATAAAAAGAATAACTTTTCCAGTGCTAACACATAAGAAAGCAGGCTGTTGCTCATTTCCCATTATTAAATGTTCATAACACTACCTGTTATATCCTTACAACAATTCTCCTTTATTTGGGCTAGCGTGAATGGATTTGTATTCTTTATTAAAAAGAAGAACTTTGGGGCTTCCCTGGTGGCACAGTGGTTGGGAGTCCTCCTGCCGATGCAGGGGACACAGGTTCGTGCCCCGGTCCGAGAAGATCCCACATGCCGCAGAGCGGCTGGGCCATGGAAGAAGAAGAGCTTTGGTTGGACAAGTAAAACATCATCAGTAGAGCCTGTTGTGATGTTTGGGTTCTAGAAATGCCTGTGAATGTAAGGCTTACTACTAAAGGCAGTGAGGAATCGGAAGAACAGAGATGTGAACTGAAGCCAAAGATTTTAGATAGTGTGAAGTTCAAACCAGGGGACCCAAGCTAAGTAGACAAGATTAAAGTCAAGTTTAGGGCTGAGAAGGGAGTTAAAGAGTAGGATTATGACAGGGCATAGCTGAGTTACAATTACAGCAACAGCTGAGAAGTCTGTTCAGGCCAACCTTACCACCAAGAGCAATTAGAAAGCAGGGAAACAATTTCTAAATATTAATTAGAGAAGGAGGAGACTTCTAAGTTTCCAGTTCTGGATGTTAGGAGCTTGGAAGTTGCCACTCTGCCCTAACAACAGGTAAACAACTGCACAGACTGAAAATTCAACACTTCTTGGATCTTGAGAGGTGAGGACACAAGGAAAACTGCTGCCCTCAAAACTGAAGAGACAGGAGAATACAGGCAGTCACAGTTTGCCAGAATCGAACTCACAAGCAAAAACTGCCTCAAGAACCAGTGCTGGGGTAGGAAACCTGAACTGTGGTGAATTGCTAAAGGCTGAATGCGGACAACTTGGAGAGTTAAAAACTTCGGGGGGGACCCAGTCATAGGGAGATCCTCACAATATTGTGAGGTTTACCTCCAGGAACTGGACCAGATTCCCACAGTAAATATCAGAAAAATCCCCTTGAGCTTCCAGCAGGGGAAGGGGAAAAGAAACCATTTTGAAATACACCAGAGCACTCTGTTCTTCTCAACAAGGCCTGCCCTCAGGGCAAACTAGTTAACCAGAGCCTAACCCTGACTGGGTATTATCAGAGCCTAACTGACTTAGGAAAGGGAAAACATCCAACTCCAATTAGCTATAGCATTCCACATGAGAGAAAGGAAACAACCCACCTCCAGCCCACTCTAACCATCCTTTCCCACCTAAGGGGGGAAAAAACCAGAGAAGCACGGTGAAGTTCACTGTTTAGAGGTAAACTCATTAAAAGACTGAATCGCAATCCTAGGACTATCCCCCCAAACCTCACCACCACATTTCTATAGGCCTATTTATAGCAGTCCCTTTTACCTGATACATCATGTCTGGCTATCCAGAAAAAATGACAAGTCATATCAAAAGGCAAAAGACACAGTTTGAAGAGACAGAGCAAGCATCAGAACCAGACATGGCAAGAATGTTGGAATTAGATTGAGAATTTAAACAACGATTAATATGCTAAAGGCTCTAATGAATAAATTGGACAGAATGCAAGAACAGATGGGTAATATGAGTAATGAAGTGAAAATCCTAAGAAAGAACCAAAAAGAAATGCTAGAGATCAAAAACACTGTAAAAGAAATGAAGAATGCCTTTGATGGGCTTATTAGTAGACCAGACATGGCTGACAAAAGAATCTCTGAGCTTGAGGATATATCAATAGAAACCTTCAAAACTGAAAAGCAAAGAGAACAAAGACTGAAAAAAACAGAATATTCAAGTTTTTTGCTTGTTTTTTGCCCGCGTACCGCAAAAAAAAAAAAAAAAAAAAAAAGAAGGAAAGTGATAAAGGTCAGCAACTCAGATCTACATAAATAAAGGAAGAGTACTGAAGAAGGGACAAGATTAAATTAAAACTTATTCTTAACTGATCCAACAGTTAATAGTTTGTTCAAAACAGGAATAGCAACAATATATTTGATTATGTATGTTTATATATATTAATTTATATATATGCATATAAACATACATACATTTCACTTTTTTTTTTTTTTTTTTTTTGCGGTACGCGGGCCTCTCACTGTTGTGGCCTCTCCCGTTGTGGAGCACAGGCTCCGGACACTTAGGCCCAGTGGCCATGGCTCACGGGCACAGCCGCTCTGCGGCATGTGGGATCTTCCCGGACCGGGGCACGAACCCGTGTCCCCTGCATCGGCAGGCGGGCTCTCAACCACTGCGCCACCAGGGAAGCCCCATTTCACTTTTATGTAAGCGAAATTGTTACTGAACTCAGGTTTGGCTGCTTGCCACTAAAAGCCAATATTTGAGAGGCAAGTGTTGGTTGGCAAGGAAAGGTTGCTTTATTCAGGACGCTAGTAATCTGGGCAGAAGACAGACTTGTGTCCAAAAACCAACTATAAAGATTCTGCTCCACCATGAAAGTTTTTAAAGGGAAAATCATTTGAGGAGGGGGTTAGAGTCTTTGTTATCTTCCACGTGTGCAGACTTTCTTCTGATTGGTTGGTGGTGAGGTAACAAGGCAGTGTTCCAGGAATCTTGTGCTCAGCCTGAAGTTACTATCCTCCACCTGGGTGAGGCGCTTAGTTCCTACAGAAACATTCAAAGATATTTTATATATATTTCTTGAGGAAGAACCAGGACCCTGCCCCATCACTGCACTATTGTTTCTTGACTGCTCCTCCTTTGTTTCTGCATTCCCTCCCTTCCCTGATAAGCAAATGTTTGAATCAGCCCTTTGGAGCTCAGAGAAAGTCAAGGAGGCTGAAGCCTTTTTCCTACAAACAAGAAACAGGGGACACAGAAAGGATTTTGTACCCAGGAGGGCCCCACAGGGTCTTGCTCCATTTCAAAATGAATGACAACATTAATACAAATGAGAAGAGGGAGGAATTAGAATTATTTTGTTGATAAGGTATTCACACTACCCATAAACCAATATAATGTAATTCAAAGACAGAATTGGATTAGTTATAAATGTTTATTGCAACTCTAGGGCAAACACTAAAAAAAAGTTTAAAAAATAAAAGAAACATAACCGATATGCTAAGAAGAAGAGAAAATGGAATCATACAAAGTTTTCAATTAAATATCAGTTAGACATTATTAAAGATCAAGGCAGTGAGAATTTGTGGGACAAAATCAGAAGAAGAGAGAAGTCAAGAAAAGGGAGCCCAGAATTTGGCGTCACCTTTGTCTGGAGATGAATACTAATATCAACCAACAGTACAATAGCTGAGAGGTTAAGAAGCTGAGAAGCTAAGCAAAGCATTTAGCAATCTCATGATTCAGTGGGCCAAATAATAGTTCAAGGAGTTTCAAAGACATGGGGCCCTGTTAAAAACCTCCAGCATTTGGTTAGAAATCTGACGGGCTACATGGTAAAGAATAAGAAGTAGATCAGTCCTCAAAAGAAGTGAAGCCTAGTTTTGAATCATTTCAATCTTTACTGGATTATGGTGATCTCCCCCAAATTTGATTGTCTGCCAGAAGCAAAATTTAAACGTCTCTGGAAGAAGATATCATCTAGAGCTTAAACTATGTCTATAATTTTTCATGGACAAATGCCCAGCACTTAAATAAAAATACCCAGGCATACAATAAAA
Source organism: Orcinus orca (assembly GCF_937001465.1). Taxonomy (NCBI): domain Eukaryota; kingdom Metazoa; phylum Chordata; class Mammalia; order Artiodactyla; family Delphinidae; genus Orcinus; species Orcinus orca. The sequence goes on along the minus strand of NC_064559.1, from coordinate 147,634,086 downwards.
CAAGACTTTCTGAAAAGGAGAAGAACAAATACACAAAAAATAAAAATATGCTGTCAGGATACCTAGGTATTGAAATCTTAGATACATGCAGTAAAATCTCTATGATTAATACTGTCAAATGATTTACATGAGATAGATGGAAATTATGAAAAAAGAATCACATGAAAATTCTAGAACACAAAATAAAATTATTGAAAAGCTCAATAATAGGCATCAACATAGCTAAAGAAAGTATTAGTGAATTATATTATATAGCATAAGAAAAAATCCAGTCTAAAGCATGGAGGAAAAAAATAAGATGTGGGATCCAGTATAGAAGTTTAATATATGTAACTAGTGTCTCAGAAGAAGAGAAAGGGAGAAAGTGAGAGCAAAAAAGAGAAGAAAGATAGAAAGTAGACAAAAGCAACATTTCTAGATATAATATTCAAGAATTTTTAAAAATTGATTAAAGATATCAAGTTACACATTTAAGAAGCAATACAAACTCCATCCAGAATAAAGAAAACCACGTCCAAGCCTATCTTACTAAAACTGCTAAAAACCAAACATTAAGAGAAAATTTTAAAGGCAGACAGGGAAAAAATGTTTTTATTTTAAACAGAGCAGACTTACACTAGAACTTTATAACAGGAATAATGCATGCTAGAAGGCTGTAACATCTTCAAAGTAAAAAGGGAAAAATACCACTAAAGAAAGAAAGCTCATATGATAACAAGATAACAGAATGAAAAATGAAATAATAAAAATTAATTATTCCAAAAGAAGGCAAGAGAGCAGGAGAAACTGAACAAAGACAGGTGAGATAAATAGAAAAAAAATCATAGATTTTCAATCCAAATATATCAATAATTATATTAAATGCAAATGAATGCTCCAATTAAAATACAAAGATTTCATATCTAAAAGAGAATCTAATAACTATATACTGCTTATAAGAAACACAATTTAATTGTAGGCATATGGAAAGATTGAAAGTAAAATTATGGAAGAAATATACCATGCAAACACTAACCAAAACAAAGCTGATATACCTATAATAATATTAGGAAAATTAGACATTAGGGTAAGAAAAATTTTAGAGAAAAAGGGTATTTCACAATGATAAAAGAGTCAATCTTTCCTTTTACAATTTAAAATTCAAATTTGCATTCACCTAATAACACAGCCTCGAGAAATATATATAGCAAAACGGACAAAAGAAACACAGAGAAATAGACAAATCCATATAAGACAGAGAATGGAGACCTGCACAGGATTTATTGGCCAGGCCTAGAAGTAGTGTATATGTGTCACTTCTACCACATTACACTAATGTTAAGACTTTTAAGCAGTAGTGGTTCTCATATCAAGTAGGAGATTAAGATTTAAATTTGAGAATTAAATAACATTTTTCCATATATATTTTTTCCAATTTCAAGTATATAATATTGTATTGTAAACTATAGTCACCATGCTGTACATTAGATCCCCAGAATGTGTTTGTCTTATATCTGGAAATTTGCACCTCTTATAAAATATCTCCCCATTTTCCCAAACCCCCAGCCGCTGGCAACCACCATTTTACTCTGTTTCTATGAGTTTGGTTTTTATAGAATCCACATATAAGTGATATTGTATAGTATTTGTCTTTCTCTGTCTTATTTCACTTAACATAATGTCTTCAAGTCCCATCCATGTTGTCACAAATGGCAGAATTCCTTTTTTATGGCTGAATAATACTACAGCGTGTGTGTGTACGTGAGTGTGTCTCCCACATTTTCTTTATCCATTCATCCACTGACGGACACTTGTTTCCATGTCTTGAATATAGTGAATAATGCTGCAAAGAACATAGGGGTGCAGATATCTCTTCAAGATAGTGATTTCATTTCCTTTAGATATATACCCAGAAGTGGGACTGCTGAATCATATGGTAGTTCTATTTTTAAGCTTTTGAGAAATCTCCATACTGTTTTTCACAGTGGTTGTACCAATTTACATCCCTACCAACAGTGCACAAGGGTTGTTTTTTCCCCACATCCTCACCAACACTTGTTATTTCTCTTATTTTTTGGTTTGTTTTTTGATAATAGCTATTCTAACATGTGTGAGATGATATATAATTGTGATGTTGATTTGCATTTCCTTGATGATTGGTATTGTTGAGCAACTTTTTCATGTATTTGTTGGCCATCTGTATGTCTTTTTTGGGAAAATATTCAGGCCCTCAGCCCATTCTTTAATCACAGTATTTGAGTTTTCTGCTATTGAGTTGTAAGAGTTCCTTATATGTTGGCAATATTAACCCCTTACTGGATACAGGTTTGCAAATATTTTCTCCCATTCTGTAGGTTGCCTTTTCATTTATTATATCTCCTGCTGTGTGAAGTTTTTTAGTTTGATATAGTCCCACCTCTTTATTCTTGCTTTTGTTGCTTGTGCTTTAGGTGTCAGACTCAAAAAATCATTGCCTAGGGGCTTCCCTGATGGTGCAGTGGTTGAGACTCCACCTGCCGATGCAGGCGACACAGGTTCGTGCCCCAGTCTGGGAAGATTCCACGTGCCACGGAGCGGCTGGGCCCATGAGCCATGGCCACTGGGCCTGCGCGTCCAGAGCCTGTGCTCCGCAACAGGAGAGGCCACAACAGTGAGAGGCCCGTGTACCGCAAAAAAAAAAAAAATCATTGCCTAGATCAATGTCAAGGACCTTTTTCCCTTATGTTTTCTTGTATGAGTTACAGATCTTGCATTTCAATCATTAAACCATTTGAGTTAACTTTTGTGCATAGTATAAGATAGGGTCCAATTTCATTGCTTTGCATGTGAAAATAATTTTCCCAACATCATTTATTGAAGAGACTGTCTGGGGGCTTCCCTGGTGGCGCAGTGGTTGAGAGTCTGCCTGCCAATGCAGAGGACGCAGGTTCGAGCCCTGGTCTGGGAAGATCCCACATGCCGCGGAGCAACTAGGCCCGTGAGCCACAAATACTGAGCCTGCGAGTCTGGAGCTTGTGCTCCACAACAAGAGAGGCCGCAACAGTGAGAGGCCCGTGCACCATGATGAAGAGTGGGCCCCACTTGCCGCAACCAGAAAAAGCCCATGCACAGAAACGAAGACCCAACACAGCCTAAATAAATAAATAAATAAATAAATAAATAAATAAATAAATAAATAAGGGGCTTCCCTGGTGGTGCAGTGGTTGAGAGTTCGCCTGCCGATGCAGGGGACACGGGTTTGTGCCCCGGTCCGGGAAGATCCCACATGCCGTGGAGTGGCTGGGCCCGTAAGCCATGGCCGCTGAGCCTGTGCGTCCGGAGCCTGTGCTCCGCAACGGGAGGGGCCATGACAGTGAGAGGCCCACGTACCGCAAAAATAAAAAAATAAAAAGAAATTTAAAAAATAAAATAAAAAGAGACTATCTGTACCTTATTGAGTATTTCTATTGTGTTTCTGGTCTATTTCATTTATTTCTGCTCTGATCTTTGTTATTTTCTCCCTTCTACTAACTTTGAGCTTAGTTTGTTCTTCTTTTTCTAGTTCTTTGGGGTATAAAGTTAGGTTATTTGTAATGTTTCTCTTTTTAAATGTAGGCATTTATCACTATAAACTTCCCTCTTAGAACTGCTTTTGCTGCATTCCATAAGTTTGGGTATGTTGTGTTTCCATCTTTATTTCCAAATTTTAAAAAAATTTTCTCTTTGAGTTCTTCTTTTATCCATTTGTTTTTCAGAAGCATATTGTTTACTTTCTACATAGTTGTAAATTTTCCAATTTTCCTTCTGTCTTCTTAAACTGGCTAAGATTTGTTTTGTGGCCTAACATATGATCTATCCTTGTGAATTTTCTGTGTACAATTGAGAAGAATGTGTATTCTGCCATTGTGTATTTATATATATATATTAGGTCCATTTGGTCTAACTATAGTTCAAGTCCACTGTTTCCTTATTGATTTTCTGCTAGAGGATCACTGTTGAAAGTAGGGTCCCCTACTATTATTTTATTGTTGTCTCTTTCTCCCTTTGGATTAGCTAATATTTGCTTTATATGTTTAGGTGCTCTGATGTTGTACATGTGTATGTAATAGTTACATCTTCTTGATGTATCGACTCCTTTATCATAATATAATGACCTTCTTTGTCTTTTGTTACAGTTTTCTACTTAAAGTCTATTCTGTCTGATATAAGTACAGCTACCCCTTCTCTCTTTTCATTTCCATTTGCATGAAGTATCTTTTGCATTCCTTCACTTGAAGCCTTTGTGTGTCATTAAAGCTGAAGTGAGTCTCTCATATAGTTGGGTCTTGTGTTATCTATTCAGCCACTCTATGCCATTTGACTGGACAATTTAGGCCACTTATTTTTAAAGAAATTATTGATGGGTAAGGAACTTACTAATGCCATCTTT